>NC_081301.1:81236244-81536660 GCF_030435805.1 Mustela lutreola | reverse complement strand
AGAGGACTATTTCTGTCATTTAAAATTTTTCTTCTCACCTTAAGTGGTACTGCTGCACACCACAAGAGGACCTGGCATTTTGGCCTCAGAGAATGTGGGATTTAGGTTTGAGGCTGGTGGCTAATTAGTCCTGGAGTCAAATTGGCATGTCTGGCTATACTGGAAAATATAACTGGCAGAAAAATGAAAAACTACTCCTGAGTGCTCAGAAGTTGTGGCAGTCTTGAGGAAGGTTGAGCTAAAGTTAATCAAAATTTGTCTTCATGTGGGATCTGAGGCTCAGTTTATGGCTCTTAGGATAGAGGAGGTTGTGCTGTGAATAACCAATAATGGATCCCATTTTTGTCTTACATTCTGCTGGACTGATGCTATTCTCTTCAGGCAGACTCTTAAAGGTAATAAGCCCATTAGCTACCCATTCTTTTGGCACCAAATTACCACTTTCGTGTGTGTTGCATGTCCATGTGGGTACCACTGCATAAAGAAATTACTGCATTTGCTCCCGCCTGATAGATCTATTTAACCCACACCTACGAAGTTTAATGAAAATAAAATGAAGGTCCACATATATGTAAAAGAAGATCCAGATATACCAACCAGAGAAAGAACTGGAGCCAGAGGGAGAAATGTGGTGTTCATTGAGCAGTGCAATCAGAGGGAAAGTATCCCTTGGCATGGGGTCCAGGGGGGAATGGTGAACGTTTCAGAGAAGGAAGCATTAGCCTGCCCTGACGGTAGGGGTAGAAGACAGAAAGACAGGAGCCCCACCAGATATTTGTGAAGTAAAAGTTCCCTTTTCTTTAAAAACACAATAGCTTGTATAATTTTGTCCCATGCATCTGTTGCTCTCACCCCTTACTTTGTGCTGAAGAGCTCACTAGAGCATTCCGAGGAGCACTTCTCCCTCCCACCCCTGACACCTGCCACGGAACATGCTGCATTATTCATTGGTGAGCTAATGGCAGGTGATGAGATCTTTTCACGCTACATCCCTCTCTGTAGGTGTTTATCACTCTGCTCACCAGCAGCCCTGCTATTACCGAGGGGCCAGAAGAACCCTACACAGTCGCTTGCAAGGTAATGGGAAACGTGCTCAGCTTTCTGGGCTCACAAGTGCAGATGAAGGTTATCACCAGGGCAGCTGCGAAGCCCAGGGTGGGAGGAAGGTGGTCACTCTAGGCGAACAGCTTAATTTTGGAAATCCATACAAATCATGTCAGAGCCATGATAATCCATCTTCTTTAGCTCCCAGCCTTTCAGCAGTCACCGCGCTGTAATAATTTCCCCCGATTCACCTGTGATCTCTATAAATAACCGGAGTGAGGGAGGCGAGGAGAGGAGGAAAGAGATGAGTTTGGCTTAGTGTCTGATGAGCATGCCAGCGAGGAATTTATCTCTGTCTAGTAAGCAAGATGTGGTCTTCTCTGAGGGTGGGCGGGGTGTGGCCACGCACAGGAAGCTGGCAGGGGGACAGTCCTGTGACCCCGGCTCGGTGCTCGGGTGTCATTTGAAACCAGCCTGACAAGAGAGGTAGTGGTTCTACTGATTTATCTGAAAGCTGTGACAAAAAAATTATGGAGCAATACCATGTCAGCGTGTGGGAGGAATAAAAGAAAGGGGACTATTTTATCTTCAAGTCCTTAATTCCATGCGGGAGCACATGTTATCCGAGATTTCCTTGCCCTACCAAAGGTGCCATAATAGCCATAAATTGATTCTAACTTTTTTATTCCTTTTTTTGTCTGGTGAAGTTTGTTGTTGTTGTTAGGAATAACAGGACTTGTGGGTTAGCGTTCTGGATTACAGGGATGTTAAGTAAAAGAAGCTGGGTATGAAAAAGGCATAATGGTCAAGAAAGCCCGGCAGGGAGTGGATCAGACTTTTGTTCTCCCAGCGCACAGTGGCTGATTGCATAGTTCTTCCGGATGGGTGCTGTTTCTGAATGCAGGGGCTCCTGTTGGCTTCTCTCTTTCCCCTCATAGGCAGTGTGGTCTAGCAGAGGACAGAGGGGATGGATCTAAGGTGGGAAGGATTTGGGTTTTAGTCGTGCATCAACTACTGAGTAGCTGTGGGAATTTGAACTTTTTGAGCCTTGCTTTTAATATCTGTATAATGTATATAATAATAACAAGTCTAGGGTTACTATGAAAACTAAATAGCAACCATTTAATAAATCCTTAATGATGGCTAAACTCCTTCCAGTCATTCTCACTTAAAGTGAATATGTTTTTCCTCTTACACGGCCAAGGAAAAAGTTTTTAGATACATTGACTGATCTTTTTCCATGAGGTGAACAAGTAGAAACACTCAAATAAATGTTTTAGATTGACCCTTAGTTGGTGGGTTAGTGGTTAAAGAAACTGATAGACATCCATGCCATGGAATATTATTGAGCAATAAGGAGCAAACCATTGATACACAATGGTGACAAAAGGCTGAGTGACAAAAGCTGAGCCTGGAAGTTCACGTATTTTGTGTGTGAAGAAGATGCTGAATAAGTAGCAGGGAAAGCACTAGAGCGGATGGGCGCTGACAGACTGGTTACGAAAACTGGATCCTGCGCTTTCCTAGTTGTCTCATCTTGGATGAAAGCTCCTTATCCCTTCTGGGCCTTAGTGTTCTCAGGTGCATGTGGGGCCTAATCACACTTCTGTTATAGGTGGCTCTGGTCATTTAATGAGAGTGTATATGTAAGTACTATTATTAACTGATGGACCATGTAAGAATTTGGCACAAGAATTTATGCCAAATACCCCGTTCCTTAAAGACATTCAGTGAGGCTTATATAGTAACTTCGTGAGTTTGCTGATTGTGTCTGAAAATAGTATTCTCCACAGAAATGGCCATCATGTCAACATCCACACTTGAAAGGAACTTCAGTAAAATTTCAGAATGCCCTATGAATGAGTTATGGAAAGAGCTCATTAATTGCTCTCTGTATTATGATGTTCAAATGAATACTGTCCCTAGGGGCATGAATAAATCTTTAGTGTTGTGTGTCATCAGTTACACACTGGGTTGTAACAGCTCTTGGACCACCTGCATATTTACATGGTTGAGCAAGCGCTTACAGATGAAACAGGAGAGTGAGTATTACAGACTGTAGTTATTCACCCACAATTTCTTTTTTTTTTTTTTTTTAATTTTATTCATTTATTTGAGAGAGAGAGCATGAGCGAGGAGAAGGTCAGAGGGAGAAGCAGACTCCCCGTGGAGCTGGGAGCCTGATGCGGGACTCGATCCCGGGACTCCGCGATCATGACCTGAGCCGAAAGCAGTTGTCCAACCAACTGAGCCACCCAGGCGTCCCAACACCCACAGTTTCTGATGGCGAATTGTCCTCCTTCCATTCCTCATGGTCTAGGTAGCTACTCTTTTCTACCTAGTGTGCTGGAAGGTGATTATGAGAGTCTAAGCTCCAAAGCCCACTATCAAATTTATATTTTAGCGTTATAAAGTATGACATTTATAACACACTCAAAAAATGCCCCACTATTTTCAAAGCTGCTGTGACCTCAGCAGGACGAGTACTTTCAGAGATGTGGAGAAGAGAGTAATCGAAGCGAGTGCTGTGGTGCTCTCTGGACAGATGTGCGGTCGTGTGAGCTCTGACTACAGGGCATCAAGCACTTGTGAGCAGAGGGCCAGCCAGGTAGAGCAGGAATTAGTAAGACAGATATGGATCTGATTTTGTTCCCGATGCTTGCAGTAACCATCTGTGTATTTTTTGGGTAAATCACATGATCTCTGAGCTTGTGACTTGTTAGCCCTAAAATGTGGAGGGTGTGGGATTCTGGAGACACAGAAATGGGGTTTAAATCCTTGCTGTTTTGAATCTCAGTGGCCTCATATGTAGAATGGGGATGATAATAGGGTTGATTGCCCAAGATTTTATGAGGATTAAATGAAGTGGTGTTTTAAAATACTAGTAAAGTGCTACGTTTATAAAAAATGCACATTAAATGTAAACTATTATTTTTTTTCGAAGATTTTATTTATTTCTTTGACAGACAGAGATCACAAGTAGGCAGAGAGGCAGGCAGAGAGAGGAGGAAGCGGGCTCCACGCTGAGCAGAAAGCCCGATGGGAGGCTCGACCCCAGGACCATGGGATCATGACCTGAGCCGAAGGCAGAGGCTTTAACCCACTGAGCCACCCAGGCGCCCCAATGTAAACTATTATTTTAAGTGCCCTGTTGAATCATAGAGAAGAAAAATTCCCTGAACAGATCAATACTATGGAGGAAGTTGTTTCTGTGCCCTTAATCAGTTTTCTTCCCTCACCACATAGGCAGGATAAGGACTCCTGGAAAATGTTCCGACATTCCTAGAACCTATAAATATATCATGTTTCAAGGAAAAGGACTTTGCAGTTGTAATTAAGGGTAGAGACTTTAAGAGAAGATGATCCTGGATTATTCCCATGGGAAGGGACTAATTACATGGGCCTTTAAAAGCAGAGAACTTTCTCTGGCTGGAAGTTGGAGGTTCAGCAGAAGGAGAAGTTGGAGAGTTTCTAAGCATTAGAAGGGTTTGATGTGCTGTAGCTGACTCGGTGAGGAGGGCCTGAGTGCAAGGACTGTAGAGTCCTTGCCTCTGGGAGCTAAGAGCAGCACCAGCTCTTGCGACTTCAGTACTAAAAGCATCAGAACTTGAATGAGCTGGGAAGCAGATTCTTACCAGAACCTCCTGGTTAAAGCCCAGCCGGCGGACACTTTAATTTTTGCCTTGTGAAATCTGGCTTAGAGAAACCGGTTGACCCAGCTCAAACTTCTGACCTACAGAATTATGAGCTAATAGATTTGTGTTGTTTTTATTCACCTATGTTTGTGGTTATTTGTTATGGCAGTGAAAGAAAACTAACATATTATCTGACCCCCTTAATATCTCCCTCCAGACTTGGCAGAAATTAGCTGCTATTTCAAGGAGGTTTCACAAGGATAACATTTCCCAGAATGGAAAGGTCTATGTAGAGACTTACATATTACAGATAGGGGAAGCTTATCACTAGGCTATGGGCAAAATTTTATACACACACACACACACACACACACACACATGTTTATACGTATACATATTATATATAAATGAGATGAGATTTTGGGAAATTAAAAATGGAAAATAGCATATAAACTATGGAACACTGTAAACATTAAAACTGTATGTTTTTATCCTCCTGCTTTAAGATGAAGAAACTAAAAGTCAAAAGTGAACTTGCCCAAGGTTAACCATCCAGCTACTTGTCCTAGACTAAGACTGGCCTACTAAATTCATTTGATGTTCTCTTTTCATTCTACGTAGCGTTGACACCTAATGGATCCCAGTCACATGGTGGGGCATAGAATGACAGATTACTGAGGGAGGTGACCAGGAATGGAAACTGTGTTTTCTTGTTCAGTGATGAATCTCAAAGACCAGCTTCTTTAAAAATAAGGTTTTACCTGTGAATATGCATAATGCTTAATTCACCCTACAGGTCAGGCTTATGCGTCTAGGATCCTCACATGGTTTTATTTCTCAAAGGTTCTGTTTTATGTGCAAGCTAGCATGGTCATAGGTAGATGGAAGTCATTGAAACATCAGATGAGGGATTAGGTTAGGTGACTGCCAAGATCATTTCCTGTCCTAGAATTGTTCAGAGCACTCAAGGCAGTGATTTATGTCTGCTTAGAAGGATGCCATCCAGACCTTGACCAGCGTTTGAAAACAATTTCCTAGCCAGCAACACAAAGAGATTATTCCATAAGTCGGCCATGTTTATGGTATATTGTCCATGAAATCACCAAGCAGACATGTCACTGCATCATAGAACCTTCACCCAGGTTCATATACACAAGGTGCTATTGCCTTATGAGGCATTTATGAGATGTATGATAGCAGTGGACAATAGAGGAGCTATTTTTCTCTTTGTAATGCTAAAAATATGACTTTCTTTTTGGATGCTATTAAAATCCCAGTGGATGCATCTATGCCGTGATAGCGAGAGGGATTTTTTTCTTCTCTTGCTCCAGAATTGGTGATAAGGGCCCAGAGTTGAAGAGTGTCCAAGTACCACTTATTTAAATGGGGTCACCAAAAGACTGGGGGTAAACAGTTCTCTAGGGCTTAATCAGAGGAGGTACAATCTGCCCTTCTTATTCAACCATCTCCCTACCCCAGGTTGGTAAGAATAGGAGTGTATTTGGATGGATTCGTTTGCCGTTACTGCCACAACAAAGTACCATGGATTGGGTGGTTCATGTAACAGAAAATTATTTTCTCACAGTTCTGGGGGCTTGAAGTCCAAGATCAGGGTGTTGACAGAGTTAGTTTTTTTCTGAGGTATCTTCCTGATTTGTAAATGGCTGTCTTCTCCCTGTTTCTTCACATTGCTTTTACCCTATAATTGTCTATGTCCAAATTTACTCTTGTAAAGATTTTGTTTATTTATTTAGTGCACAAGTGAGTGGGGGCAGAGAGAGAGGGAGAAACCCAAGCAGACTCTGTGCTGAGCGTGCAGCCTGACACGGAACTGAATTCCACAACTCTGAGATCATGACCTGAGCCAAAATCAGGATTCAGATGCCCAACTGACTGAGCTACCCAGGCGCCCCAAATTTACTCTTCTTCTAAAAACCCCAGTCATATTGGATTTATGACCTCATTTTAACTAAATTACCTTTTTAAAGATCCTGTATCCAATTATGGTTACATTCCAACTTTCTACTATTGTTGGAGAGCTCAGTAGAGAACCATGATTGGTTAGCAGGGCTACGCATTAAGAAGTAGAGAGGTTAAAGGATGGATCAGTCAGTTATCCTTGGCCTGCCCAGGTGACATCTAGGCTTAAAGAGGGGATACCTGCCCAAGGAAGGACTTGAAGTAACCATTGCTCCTGAGGCTGCCCAGGAGTTATACACATACCATACACAGACAGTGGTTCTCATCCAGGCTGAATCGGCCCTTTAGGGGACAAGTAGCAATTCTAGTTTAACAAATGGGAGGAGGGTGCTGCCATTGCATATAGTGAGTAGAGGCCAGGAATGCTGTTAGACATCATGAAACAATGCACAGGGAGGCCCACACAGTAAGAATTACCCATGTTCGTATGTCAGTAGGGTTATTGTTGAGAAGCCTGATGTACTTGGAGGCCAGAACATTGCCAGGGACCCCACACGTGCATGTGCTGCCATATCAGCAAGGACCATCACCATTACATAGAACCAGACTGGATGAGAGGGACAGCAGTGATGTCTCCTCATTACTGACAGGTGGCCAGTTACATGGGGTGTCTTTCCCCCCTTTATTTCTCTTTCTCAGACTTAACCTCAAGGATCAAGGTAGAGGGGAGGGAAAGAAGTGATCCAGAAGTATACCATACTCTCCCATTCTGAATTCCAGGACATCATGGGGAAGAAAGAGTATAGAAGTGGATCATGCTTTTCTCTTCACAGTCGGCTACTTGAGCCACTGGTCCAGTCTGTGATATAAGAAGTGGTTAGCTGTTGAATTGGATATGAGATTGAAATATTAACTGGACTGGGTATTTATTTATTATTTTTTAGACTGGGTTTTTAGAAAGTACCTAGAAACCTATGGGATTTGCCTCAAACGTCCTTAAGTAATGGGGCAGGGAAACTCAATAATATTAAACTTGGAAATAGTGATGAAATAAAACCATTTCTTGGTTTTATCCCCAGTGACTTGAAACTCTTTAATATGAGGAAGCCTGTCATGTAAACATGGCCTGTAACTGTCTCTGAGCTAGCACTCATGCCATTCAAGAGCTTGCCTTGTAATGTCACCAAAGGATGGTAAGTTCCATAGAAGAGAAGCAGTTGTTTGCTCAGCTCAATATTCTAAGATTTACAAGCCCTAAGTAAGGTGATGATTTTCCAATAGAAATGCAATATCTTACTTATTCATATGGCTGTGTGAAATAGAGGGAAGAGTATTTTGGAGTGAGGACATCTAGGTTCAAACCTGTTTAGATACTTACTGTGCAGAGAGTGGGATTTTTGCTTAAGCAGTTGCAAAACTTATGTTTGAGTCCAGTTTTTTCATGTGCATGGTGGATAAATCTCATTTAGAATGTTATTTATAAGGTTTGCTTAGAGTTTACTGGGGGGTGGGGTTTAACTTATTATTCTTCATTTAGCAAAAGTTTTCATAGTTGTAATGCAGTGGTAGCTCCTATTTACAGAGCACTTTTCTGTATGATTTTATTTATATAAATTTCAAAGCTGAACAAAACTAGTCTATGGTGGTAAAATTTGTGCATGTCGTTTTTCTTTGGCTGGGTGGGGTCATGAAGAAGTGGCTTCTGGTCATTTTTAAATTTTCTGATCTGCACGGTGGTCACAGTGGTTTTCAGTTTGAAAATTCCTTTTTTAATGAAAGTATAGTTGATATACAATATTAGGTTCAGGTGTACAACAGAGTGATTTGACAATTACATAGTTATGCACAGCTCACCATGATAAGTAGGTAGCATCTGTCACCATACAAAGTTATTTCGATATTGACTATATTTCTAATGCTGTACTTTTTATCCCAGTGACTTATTTGTTTTATAACTGGAGGCTTGTACTTCTTAATATCCTTTGTCTATTTCTAAAATGTGCGATATTCTTTTTGAGTACTGTTGAGTACTGGATAGGAAATGCAGTCTTAATTTAACTTACAGCCAAGAGACTCATAAAATATTTTTGAGGGGAAAAAAAAGTTTTGTTCTTTTTTTTTTGAGGGAAAAAAAAGTTTGAGATTTTAATAGAAAAGATAGTGACTGCAATCATTTTTGAGGTCATTTCACAGATTATTTTAGAAGAAACTATGACATCGGAAATTATTTTTCCCCCACCTCCTCTTTCTTCCTGCCTCCTTTGGGCTCTTTATTTCTAAATGACATAATCGTCACCCATGGGAGAATAGTATTTTGCCTGTCTGCCCTGGTACTATAGTAGGGCAGTCATTTGAGGAGTGATGACTCACTAAAATTGGAGACTTAATTTATTATCTCATTGTGAGGGTGAGGAACATTATAGAAGAAAGTCTTGAAAGGTGATTTGATGATGGAAGGGGAGGACGTCTTGTTTCCCTTTAATTTTATATGAGGTCTTTTGGCAACCGCTGCGCCCTCTGCTGGAAGCCCATCAGAGCTCCCACAAAAGCCCTAATGGTGGAAAATTAGTTTTTAGGAAACTTTTATTATTTTTTTTTTCAAATGGAATGATCAAGCAGAAAAGAAAATCCCTCTTTTCCTGTCCAGAGGATCAGGAATTTACCATGAGGAGGGGAAGGTGGAACAACATGAGGGCTCTGCGTTGTTAAGTAGTCGCTTTAGTTGTGTGCCTGAACGCAGTATTTACAAAGGTAATTTTTGGTAACCAACCTCACAGAAGAGTGGTACATCAGACTTTTTCTCAGATTGATCAAGGATCACATTGCATACCTTTTATGTGCAAGGAATTGGGCATATAGAATTATTAAAACAGAGTTCTTAACTTTGGGATCTTATCCTCTGGATAAAAAACAGGTAGGAAAAATAGACATACCTACTGGTTTGGATAATAGTTGTTATAATGGAGGCGTAAGCATGTTGTAAATAAATGGGTGGAGAATAGTATGAAAAAATTATAACGTTATATCTAATTCCATTTATGTAAAATATGTGTATAGTTATGACCCCGCTTATATAAAAAACTAAAATACTTAAAATACTTTGAAATGTTACAGAAATCTAGAAGTAATAGGTTTTTAAAATTGGTTAATTGTAGGATTCAAAGATACATTTTAAAATTTGATGTTCAAGGGGCACCAGGGTGGCTCTTTTGGTTAAGCCTCTGACTCTTGATTTCGGCTCGGGTCATGATCTCCGGTCATGGGATCGAGCCTCTTGTAGGGCTCTGTGCTCAGTGACGAGTTTGCTTGAGATTCTCTTTCCCCCTTCCCTTCTGCCCCTCCCAATGTCCATGTGCCCGTGCTCTTTCTCTCTCTCTCTCTAATAAATAAATCTTAAAAACATACTGATTTATAAGAATAAAACTTTTTTTTTTGGTATTTTTAAGATGTACTCATTACAAAAAGAGAGAGAGAGAGAGACGTAGTATGTAAAGATGTAAAGAAGAAAGTGAAAAACCACCAGTAATCCATTTTCTGAGTGTGAAAACATGGATGAGCTGGCCTGTATTCTTTGAGGCTTTTTCCTGAGCATATATACAGCCGTATCAACATATCTGAGATTATACTGTGCTTTTTCTTTTAAGATTTCCCTTTGTTCATGTTACTATATTTTATTTATATTGTTTAAAGGAAATGTCCAAGGTATACATGTTTATTTTCTGGCTTTACTGAGGTTTAATTGACATAAAATTGTACATATTTAAGGTGTACAACAGATGATTTGATATGTGTACTGTTCACTAGGCTTTTGTAAGCTTAGAGGTGTTTGAAAGGAAAAGTATAATTTTTTTCTACTTATTCTTCCTCAGCATCTTTCATTCCGCCAAAGCGACCACTGTGTACAGTACTCTTTTTAGTTCCTGTCTTGATTAGTTTCATAATATTATGCTTATATCCCAGTTTGTTTCATAATGCTATGCTTATGTCCTGTCTCTCCCTTCTCTTTCTTCTCCTGCCTTTCTGCTTCCCAATTTCTGGCAACACTTCTTTTAGTCATAGTGAAACATTTACCTTCCTTTCTGAAACCATAATTATTATGAGCTTTGTCTTTAGCTTTTACTGCAGGCCGGAAGCCAATAAATATCATTTGTTTTAATGGCCATCTACAGATTATTCACTGCAAATTCAAATAAAGGCGTGGGATTGCATTTCCTTCTTTTTATGCCCAGTGTTAGAACACTTTTGCCATTTGAAAAAGAATGTTCCTAATGTCAGAATCAAATGGATTCACTTTTATTACAATTTTGTCATATTTTAGCATGACTCATATTTAAATGGTAGCTCTTCTGTCTTTCCTGTTTCTCATTTTTAAGTTGACTTTTTATAAGTGGATCTATGCTTTATTGCATTTTTTGTTTTTGCCCAGTAGCTGTTAAATTAATGGTGTTTGCCGTGTTCTCAAAATCACCTGGCCTCATTTTTACCACACACAATACTTTCTTCCTCTGGAGAAGAAATTCCTGCTATATGAGGGCTGGTCACTCTTTGTTTTTTTCTTGTTTGTTTGTTTATTTTAAAAAATTTTATTTATTTATTTGAGAGAGAGCAAAAGTGAAAGAGATCATAGAGGGAGAGGGAGAAGCAGACTCCCGGCTGAGTGGAGAGCCGGATGTGGGCCTTGGTCCCAGGACCTGAGACCATGACCTGAGATGAAGGCAGACGCCTAACAGACAGAGCCACCCAGGTGCCCCACGGTTGCTCTTTGAATCCACTTAGAGCATCAACTCTTGTTAGCCCTTGGATGTGTCTTGCACTTTCGGGGGCAGCTTTTCTTGGAATTCTCTGTCTCCTCTGTTTTGGTTTTAACTTTATTTTTTTGTCTGTGATACACACTCAAATGTCAAACTCACAAATGGTGCTTGGTTCATTGCTAGTCTGTGTCCATGCACATCCAAACACACATTTTTTTTTTTAATCTTACTTCTTCCTTGTTTTTTTGTATGACTATAGAATTTCACATTCAGAATCTTGTAGAACTTTGAATATGTCTTTAACTTATAACATGTAGGGCTGCTGATGAGAATTCTGATGCCAGCCTGATCCTGTATGTACTTAACTTGTTTTGTAGATGAACCATCATGTGGTCTTCTGGAAGCTGTTTGAAAGCAAGAGCAGTTGCCCTGGCGAGAGATAATGGTGTCCGAAAACAGGGGAGAGATAATGGTGTCTGAAACAGGCCCGGAAGAGTGAAATGGGGGAGTTGTGATAGACACAGCCTGAAGGTAGGATCTTTATGACTCAGTGGGTCTCCTTTTGAAACTTGGCTTCAATTGTCAATGTCTCAGCAAGGCCTAGCTGGAGGTTTTCATTCTTCATGCATTCGTGGGAATTAATGAGTGGTGGTTGGTGGGAATTAGTTGGTTGGTGGCATTGGTACCTATCATTCACTGAAGGGTGGTATAGCTGAATGGAAGGGTATAAAATATCCAGCCTGTGTGTTAAAGACTCTAGTTCCTTCAGAGGTAAAATACAATTGATACAAGTCTATGTCTTTCCCTAGTAGTTTACATTTTGAATTCTGTTACACTGTTTGTTTTTGTCACTAAGGAGCCAGAAGGTAACCGCAAGGTGCAGTTCAAGTTGGCATTGTTGTTATTGTTTTTGTATTGTTATTATTATAAAATGGATGTCTCCCTTTGTTTGTAAGGAACATGACACGTGTTCTCTTGTCAATTGTAAATTGTGGTTTTGGAAATGTTATGGTAAGCCACACTGGGAGGATGGGTTCTATAGAAAGGCTGGATGTGTTCTGTAGTACATCTCTCCTTATCCAGACAAATTGTGAGCATCTTTAGTCTCTACCAGGTCTGGACAGCTCCTTGTTTGATTGCAACTTTTTCCCAGGGCCTAGAGATAGAGCTTCTGAAGGTGGTAGGTCGGTATAAGGTAACATTAAAGAGGCAAAATGGAGAGCAAGTATGGTTTAGGTGTTCGAGAGAAGACATTGGAGTAACAATTTCTTATCTATTAAAATCTTTCTATGGAGCTTTGTGACATAAATACATCACTCTACTGAGAAGGGGCATAAAAGCTCTCTTTTTTTGTGTGTAACTAGGAAAATAATAGCCCCTATCAGGAGGACAGTTTGAGGATATCTCCTACTGACACCATGATTCTGCTGCATTCTAAAATATTTATCGAAAGAGATTAGAATCATCAATAATTGTTACTTGATGGAGGTTTGTGGAAATATGCTCTTGCAAGCTCTGAGAACCATGTGGTTCTGTTCAGAACAAATAATGAAGGTCAAAAGCACCATTGATGCTTACTTTGCCACAGTGCATTAAAAATAATATTCTTTGTCTGAAAGCTGCTGAATCTGATACACCACTTTGAATCCTTCCAGTGCATTAGTGGGGTAGGACATAGGATGGTGACTGTATGTGTGGATGACCTTTGTGCTTAGAATTAGGGGATGGCAATAGGCAGAGTAACTTCAGTTACCACATTCTAGAATTATAGATCTATAGAAGGCTGTCAGAATCGGGAAGCTGAAATAAGCTGGTTGTGCGTGAGAGGGACTTTTATCTGAAAAGATACCTTTTCTTCTATCTTCTTGGTGGCAAGTTAGGGTCCACGGGGAGGGAGATGAGCAAGGGACAGGAGGAGAACAATGGTGCAGTGACTTGGCTTCCCTTCACAAAGCACTCAACTCATCCGGCTGTTTTCTCAGCCAAGGAGGTTAGGCTGGACAGACCTCCATATTTGCTGATCTTTATCCATTACTTTTATATGCTCCTTACTCTCTATACAATTTGTCTTTTTTCTCTCCTTTCCTCCATTTCAGCCTCTTTGTCTGCCCCCTCGTTCTTTCTCTTCATTCTTTCATAGCTGTTTGGTCATTCGTTCATTCAGCGAGCAGCCCAGGAAGACCCATTCTCTGTGTAAAAGCACTACGTGATACGGTGGGCACGGAAGTGGGTAGCATATGTTTCTAATCCTAAAGGACCTCACAGCCTGGTCAGTGAGGTTTAGAAGAAAATATCTAGAAGTTACCTTTGTGCTTTGGGTTATCTTGATGCTTTGGGAGTAGGGTCCTTCTTCAGGGGTATGGATTCCCCTGCCGCGTGTGCTGCAGAAATATGCAGAGAAAAGGGAAGTAGTTAACTCTGTGGGCCTGGAGTTCATTGTGTAGACTCTGGTCCCGGGCTTCCTTTTTGGAAAACTCCTACTTCAAGGCTATTGTTAAAAAGTCATTTCGTGGTCAGTGTTCTCCCATATTCTTTGGGTTCATTACTGTCACTACTTAAAGAGGGCAGCTAGGCTCAATGCACAAACTGAGAGAAGAGAATAAGTGGTTACAGAATTTCAGTTCTGATTTTTTGCAGCTTTTCTCAGTTATCCTTTTAGAAAGTGCAAGACGGATCCTTCCCCTCAAAGCTTTCTGGATCTCTCCTGTTGAAAAAAGACATCCACTTCTGACACTTGAACAACAAAAAAAGTGTCATTTGGTGGCAAGGGACTCTTTGTTCCCTATTCCTGGATCCTTCCAGGCACTGTGGGTTGCAAAGCTTCGTTGGAGTTGCGGGGAAGATCCCCGAGGCCGTGGCTCGGCGGGCGCCGTGCGGGGCTCCGTGGCATTCAGCAGAGTGCCTGCTGACAGTCCCGTTCATCATGCCGGCTCTCTCCAGAGCACAAGCAGAAAGGCACCTCATGTTCACTTCAGAACCACAGAATCTTCCTGCAGATCTCTTCTGACGTGACTGCGACAGCAAAATAATTTTCAAAATGTTGTACGACCCCAGGCACCTCTAAAATAGCTTCACTTGTCACTTCCGTAGCCTCACATCAGAATTAGACTAATATCAAGGGGATGGCAGCGGCACATTAGCCTGTCGAGCAGGAGGATCTGAACTCCTGCGGAATGTAGCGTGGTCTAGAGCTAGAAACTATAGAGGAAAGTGCATTTAGCTAAGCGAAGTAATGCCCGCTAGGTTCGTATGGACTGAGCACTGGGAGATCCTTGGGAAGGGGTCAGAATCTGATAGTCCTGATTTGCATTGTACTTTACAGTTGATCATACATCCCCAAATACACCCTTTCTTTTTATTTTCATCACAGACTTTTAAGTGTTAAGGGGGCGTATTGTCTCCACATTAAAGAAACGGCCTCCAACAAGTTCAAGACCTGTTCAGGCCCAGTTGGAACCCTCTGTCCTCTGAGAGGTGACTTTCGCTCACCATTGCCTCCTGACCACCTAACATATGGCCTGCTAAGTTGTTGGAACTTAAGTAGTTGCTGAACAGCTGACACAGTGACAAGCTGGAGCTTAAACCCAGGACATTTTATCTCAAGGTGCAGTGTCGCTTGCCTTCCTGACGGAGGAAAAAACAAGTTAAAAGCCCAGCATTGCTGTGGACCTGACCATTGAAACTTCGCTCCAAAGCAGTTAGGGGTCCTAATGGCTACCCTGGGCTGGGAGAGCTGGGTATTGAGTAAGGTTGAATAGGCCTTAGGTCAAATAGGTGAGATTCAGGGACTAAAAATGGGCTTGGGGGCGCCTGGGTGGCTCAGTGGGTTAAAGCTTCTGCCTTCGGCTCAGGTCATGATCCCAGGGTCCTGGGATTGAGCCTGCTTCCTGCTCTCTCTTTGCTGTCTCTCTGCCTACTTGTGATCTCTGTCTGTCAAATAAATAAATAAAATCTTTAAAAAAAAATTGGGCTCGGGTGCTAGAGAGACAGGCAATCAGGGAGGAAAATCCATGTCCACAGCCCAAGGACTCTGACTCAGGTCAGCCAGTCTGTAAGGCTGGGGTTTTTAGGCCACATCTCCCCATTCTACATTTGAGGAACTTGAGGCAGGAGAAGGGTTTTGGCTAAAGTCACTTTGGGTTGAAGATTACTCTAAAGCGCAAGTTCTCATTCACGACACTTTCTGCCTCCATGGGACACAGTGTTCACCGCAGTTATGTGGGGATCAGCGAAGTGAAATCAATCCATCTTGTGAGTCTTGTTCAGTATCTACCAGGGAGATAGATGTGTGAGTAACAGCACAGTGTATGGTTGATGCCGTGATCAGGGAGAGAGGAGCATGCAGTAGGGCTGCATGGGGCTGGGACTCATCGGGGTTGGGGTGTGTGGGGGGGGTGGGGGGGAGTAGGGTTGCAACACAGAGGGGGTGTAGCCTGAGCAAGGGTGGAAAGAGAAGCCTGCCTTTGGAGTGGTTGGAATGACCCCTCCCAGAAGATCCCCAAGGTCTGGTGCCATCCCATGCTGGGGTTTGAACTTGGCTATGAAGTATAGGAAAAGCCACTGGAGAAGTCTCTGAGGGAGTTTCTTTGAATAAAGGTACATTGTAGAAAGATGCTGTTTGCAATTTCTTAGAAGTGTTTGCCATTTTTGAAGGGGCTCTGAAACTCCCCGTTTTACAGAACCACTGGATTTCAAAGAAATATTTCTAAATAAGAATTTGCAGTGCCTGAAGAGAGATTTAAATGCATATCACATGGATGTAAATGAAAGAGGGCAACCCATGTAATTAATGTGGCTGATGCTCTGCATGTTAGGGGATTCTCTCTACCCCCGAGGGCAGGGTCTGTAGCCCGTCTTACACCTTTCCGGCTTTCAAAACCCTGCAGGATATCACATGCGTCGCAAGGCCATTAACAGTATATTTGTCTACAGTAGGGAAGAAGACTTCTGATCCATGTAAATATCCCTTATTGATTTAAAAAATTCAGCCTGACAAAGTATAAAGTAGATATTTAAAATGTGCATAGTGCATGAAATTACCTCACATTACTAGTAAATGCATGCCTTGTAGCAATTATGTCACTTACGCTTGCACTAATTAAGTGTTGATGTGTGAGCAGTAAGTTGCAATGATGTCGTTAACTAATGTACATAAATATTCCCTTTAAACTGTAATTGCACTTTGCCACAACGTAAAAGAAGGCAAGCTCAATTTAGGAATTATGTGGGACTGTTCTTTGAGAAAATGTTAACGAAATCTGGAAAGGGAGGGTTTGGTTCCAGAGTGCTTTTTCAGTTATGAGAGGGGGAAGAAGAAATGGGGAGGGGAGAAGGAAGTGTCCCTTACAAATCTGCCGAGAACACTTAGGTATTCTCTTTTTTGAGACGTGGGTGAGGTCCAGTCACGCAGCCTCAGCTGCGCCCACTGAGTGTTTCAAGCTGCAGGGGCCAATGGGACTTACTGCACACGTTGTCCTCAGCAGAGAGACCCGCCACTGCATTTCTGTCACCAGAACCTAGCTGATCTTTGGGAAATTTGTGGTTGCGTACCCATTTCTTTTAGTGAAGACTTACGACGCCCAGCGATGATGTGATTTTATGTTGAACTCTAAAACTGCAAACTCTCATTGTTCGCCCCAGAAACCAAGGCCTGGCCAGGTAGCGGGAGAGGGGATGTGTCAGCCTGAGTTGCTTCAGCAACCAGAGTTCAGACAGGATGGGGAAGCTTCTGTGGGTTGGGGTCAGAGAGCTCAGAATTCGCTCACCAGTTCTTGGAGCCCCCAGGGACACACATTATTCTCATTTTGTGGCTGCTAATGACCACCCTCTGAAAATAGTAAGGTTAGTTTCTAAAAATACTCCTCCCTCTGCCAAGAACAAAAGAAAGACTAGTGCCCCTAACAGAGCTTAAAGCGAAGTTTGTTGACTCATGCTAAGAAGGAAACAGCAAAGGTGGCGGGGGTAGGGGGGGGTGGGGGGGGGGGCCAAAGGCCTGGTGTAATTATTAGCGACAGCATTTGGGGTAACAGCAGTGCAGACAAGCCTCAATTAGGCTGCCCAGCCCTAGCCCCTGGTGGGGCCCGAGCGTGAAGTGCGTGGTGAAGAGTTTGAGCTATTTTCACTTTATTTTGGCCTCCAATTTGAGAGTTTAATTTGTCAGTTGAGGTTTTAACCTGTGGTGAAATGAAAGGCCATTTTCATGCTATTTGTACTTGAAGTTTCTTAATTCATAGAATTTTAAATGACATATACTCTAAACTTAGTATAATATTATCAGTGGCCAAAAAAGATTACTTTTAGGTGAAATCACTCTTCTGGCATGTATTTTTAGTACCTGAATGACTTCATTTCCTTGAATGGGCCATATTACACTGGAATCAGTCAGGAGAGACTGTGCTTTACTAGAATTACACACAACTCTATACTCTGTGGCTTAAAAACAACAAAGATTTATTTCTGCTTCATGTTTCATGTTCATCACGTATCATTAGACGATTCTGTTCACCGTAATCATTCAGGGGTCTGGTCTGATAGAACAGCCAGGCTTCATGGCTGAAGGAAAAGAGGGCTCTAGAGGGTATCATAGGGGTTATTGAATGTTCTAAAAGTGGCATCTCTTATTGGCATCCCCTTACCCTGCTTGACCCCCCCCCCTCAACAAACACAAGAGAGTAAGTGTAATCCCACCATTTGCTGGAGGGGAGAGAATTAGGTATTTTTGGCAAACAGATCCCATGATGTTTACTTTTCTTACACTGAATTTCAGATGTGAACAAAACATTCCTTGAGTAGCTTCTGTAAGACCATCACTGTGCTAATGCTTCTTCATGCTATCTTCACCTTCAGCAAAGAGGATGAAAGGGAGGACCCTTAGAATATAACCACTTTGTTACCAGCTGGCTAACACAGACACCGGCTGGGTTCCTATTGGCCACACGCACTGTAAATGAAATGTCATTGCCAAGCACAGAGGATGAATTTCGTAGTCGCTTTCTTTGCACAGTTTGGAGTTTTGCATTGAATTTTTTTAAATTAAAAGATACTGTATTAGAAAGATAGCTTGAATGAAATTATAAAGAGGAAAAATTAAAAAATGCCAGCAGTAAAATCTCTTAAAGAATTCAAATGACTAAAAAATTATTAAATTGTTGCTGGAAGTCTATATCGAAGATTTATTTGAGGTTTTGCATGAAAATTTAAATCCTGTGTAGCCCAGACACTTTGGTGATGTCTCTCCCTAATGTCGGGCACCTGGGTAAGTAAGCCATTAATTTTTGGATTATTTATCTCTTAGACCCATATAGTTCTTCTAGTTGATCTAAAGATCTCTTCAAGTCATTCTTACAATTTTAAGCTACTGACTTTGAGCTTCCTTAAATGGAAAAGAAAGGAATTAATTGCATTTGTTTAATTTCTGTTTTATCAATTGGGCATAATAGGTTACAGATAGGTTAAAGGGATAGAAAGTTGGGAAGTATGGGAATGGTGTAATGGCACTAGATAGGAGAAGCTTTTTTCCATCTACCTGAAAAATACCACATTTCCTGTAGACTGGGTGTGTTTTCAGGTTTCTTCAATGAGTAGGGCTGCAATGTATTGAAAGCAATCACAACTTGGAAAACCCCAGACTCAAATCTGAAGTAGAAAAGCTGAATTTATTTCTTGTTGGCCAGGAGGCACTTATGACTGGTAATGCACCCTCATGAAGAAAGCAGAAGTCAGGGTTTTTGAGGAGTTTGTGATAAATATTGGGTTTGTTAGGTTAAATTTGAATGAAGCAGCCTCTGATTGGAGAAGTAATTAATCTGATTAACACTAGTGATTAATTCACTAGGGCTTGGTGGTAGGAGTGCGGTTGTTGTTTGATGAGTGGGTGATCTAACGCAAGGCTTAGACCTTTCAAACATGAGTTCTTTTTTACATTCTCATAAGGGTTCTGATTTTATCTTCAATGCTCTCTTTCTTCCACTGTCTATAATAGTCACTGGAGACTTCCATTATATAAGAAGTCTAAAGCTAATCTTTTTCATATTTTAGCTTGTAGATGAGATTCAATATATAAAACAATTTTGAGCCTTTGCCATATGACAGGGACTTTGCCTTCCTGTGGCTTTAGCATCTGGTTTTGGGAGGGGAGCCAAAATTCAGTGTAGTGTAGTGTAGACAAAAGTGAGTGTAGACAAGAATGGTAAGAACTATGAGAGAGATCTTTATACCATAGTAGGGACCTGATGGAGAGAATACTGGATTGTATCTGTGGCTTCCTAACCTTGTTCTTTAGTTGTCTAAAAAGATAGGCCAACATGTGTGAGACCATGAGTTCAGTTGAGGGATTCTGGGCAAAGGGGAGGGTATGTAGAAAGGTAGAGGACTGTTTGAAGCTGTGCTTTTCAGGGGCCCATGAGTGATTCCATGTGTACCATGGGGTGATTTGTTTTTCTCCTTCCCCCTCACCCCTCCCTTTCTCCTTGGCTTCTCCCGGTCTTGCTGTGAACTGAAGTCATTTTAACAGGGGGACCTTTGGGAATGCAACTGAAGTTGGCAAAAGACTAAGTGTTTTTAATATAATAACTGTGTTGGAGATGTGGAGAGGAAGATGTAATTGTTTCTAAGATATTTAACCTTGAAACTAGTTCTTAAGGAGAGCCTCCTACTTCCTCTGGGTTGGAAGCATCTACCTACTTCTAGGTCCCAACCCGCTCAGAAGAAGGAAGTAAAAACTGACAGCCTCTCCTGAGACTCAGAGATAAAATAAGTGAAGTGGGGTGGGGAAAGCAAAGAATTTACAAAGATGAAGGGCTTGTGTTGAAGGGGGAAAAAAGAGCGGGTACAGGATAGGTTAGGATGGCTTAGGTGATACGTCTGGCTTTCAACAGGAAATGGAATTTGTTGACTCATTTAGTAAATAACCCAAATGTCTACAATGCCTCAGGAATGAAGTCCCATTGTGTGTGTGTGTTTGTGTGTGTGTGTGTGTGTATATGTGTGTGTGTGTGTGTGTGTATGTGTGTGTGTTTCTCTTGAGTATTCTGTCTCACTTTGACCACATTTATATTGGATTTCCCATTAGTCTGACTATTATGGTAATGCAAAGTAGCCACTAGCGACTGCAGTCTGTAGGTTTCCTTCTTCTTAGCCAGGAGAGGTATCAGAGTTTTCTTCCCACATTCCTCAAAGTCCAGAGCTTTATTAGGATTGGAGCATCTTAGGTCATGTACCTGCCTCTGAAGCAATACCAGGGGCCAGAGAATGCTCTGAGCTGTTTGGATTAAGGCCAGTTTATGTCCCCAGCCCTGAACCCCTGTCTGTGGTGAGGGGAATGCCATGGCTCGCTTGGTTTAGACTAACTGGAACCTCTTGGAGTCATTCCAGCTCAAGCTTCAGAGTTTTTTCTCAATAGGAGAAAGGAGAAATTGGAGAATTGAAGAAATATTCTCCAATAGGAAAATATTCTGGGGAGGCTAGCATAAATTGCCCTTCGTGTGGCCCTCTGTGATACCCCAGATTCTACACTGAAGACCTCAGGCCTTTTGAAAAGCCTGGCTTTCCTCTCCCATAAGGCCTGAGACATAAAAGACTGAAGCCTAAACTGAACACTTGCTTGTACTGCTGACTTCATGTGACAAGAGGATGTTCTTCTGGACTGCGTCACCCCACCTTTTACCCCGGAGCTGGAATTACAGCCAAGTCACGGTGAGGAGAGGGGACCAGATTAAGGAATTTAACATTTCTCTTGAGGAATTTTAGAATTAGCCTAGAAGAATTTTGAGGTAAGAAGGCTTATAATGAGGCTTATAGTTTGGAAGGGCAACAAGAATTACTTGAATGGAGAATGAATAGAAGAGATTGAAATCAGAAAGAGATTTGGGCCGTTTGAGCCAAGAAGTGCAATGAAGATGGAGGTGAGGGTCCCACTGAGAAGATTTAAGGAGGGATCTGAGGGTTTAATAAATGAATCAGGAGCGTGTGGTGGTGAGAGCTTTTGGTGAGAGAATAGAGAGTCTCTGAGGAATGGCTGTGAGTGTCATGGCGCCTTTTTCTGAAAGGAGAGGAATAATTACAAAATACTCATATCCTGGCACAGACTAGAAAAGTAATAATGATTGTTTTTTCTTCTTTGTTTTCATATGGTGAAAGTGCGTAGTAAGAGGTTGTAGAAGAAAGATAGTTTGCAGAGGTCTGAAACTCCATTTCCTTTCATCTGCTGAGTTTCCGGCCACCAGTGAATACAGAGGCCTATGTCTTTTGTTTGTTCTTTCTTCCCTAGATGAGGGTCTCTCTGAAGACTGCTGTTCCCTCCTATGTTGTTCTTGTTAGTAGAGGTGCTAGTTGTTGGGGGGGAGTTTAATAACTGAAAAGTAAAGGGATATTGTTGAAAACACAGGTTTCGTATTATGGAAAAATTCCCATATTCCTAACTAGTAAGTCATTCCGTCTTCAGAGCAAACTCTATCTAGGTTAGAAATTTTAAAGGTTAGTGATTGAGGGAGACTGGCTGTCGTTCTTTTGTTCTTTAATGGTTTTGAATGAAGCATGATAGATGGAATTGAAACATAAAAATTTAGACCAAATCAGGCTGACTTGGGTTTAGAAATCTCTTTGCTTAGGAAGGAATGTGAATTTCATTGACATTGCCAGCAAAGGGCAAGATAAGCTGATTATTTAACAAATTTGTGCTACCTCATTGTCAGGAAGTAACGGGGGTTTCCCACTGTTAGCCCTGATGGGTGATATAGCTGTTAAAGTCATTTATTTTTTTATATGGACAACTGGGATCTTGTCCGTTGAACAAAGGTGTCTCCTTGCTTTATAGCTCAAGACAGAAACACTTTGCTAGGAAGAATCATTTGGAAGATCTTGGTGTGTGTAATTGATCACCAGCTCCTGTTTGGTTTCATTGCTATAGCATAGGAAGTAAACCTAGGGATATGAGCTGGATTGCCTAGGATGTATTTACTGCTTTTCCTGTACAGTGAAGTTCCAGAGTAGAGAGAAGGATTTAGAAAGTAGCTGTTCTCTTTGCATGTGTTGAGTGGTCCTCTACCACCAACTTCATTTTCTGCCTCAGGTTGCTTGGGTCAGAGAAGACCCTACAGGCCTGCTGAGTCCTGGGGACTGTACCTCCTGATCTTATTTCCTCAGTAGCAATGGAATAACGGTATGTTCTCGACCAGCCTAGCAAAGTTCTTATGAAGATTAATTGTTAGTATGTGGTATGAAGAGTCTGTAATTCCAGACTTGGTAATTGCTGCCCCCGCCCCTAGTCCACTTGCCTACACAATGAACCCCCGACTACCTGGCATGGGAAATAAAGCTGTCTGTGGTCTGATCTTGCTTTCCTGCCCAACTCCTCTCCTTCTGCCCTCCCCCACTGCCTATACCTTCTGCTCTGCCCACCAGATGTTATGTCATTGTGGTCTTCTTAGGATTTCCAAGGTCACTTCTACCTCATACTCCTGGGTGTTTTCTCATCTCACCCTCTCTACCTAAAATGCTTGTGGTCTGGAGGCATTCTAGGCACTCGCCAGCTGCTTAGACCCCTCATCCCATCTTCTAGAAGCCAAGTGGGCCTCAAGGCAGATGTTGGCTCTGTATATTGAGGGCAGTATAGGCCCTGAATATTGAGGGGAAGCTGAGGAAGGTTTCTGAAGCTCCCCATTTTTCTTGATGATGGGTATGGAAAGCATAGTATGGCTCTGATTTTTCTAGATGGGGCATCTGAGTCACAAAGGGTTTAAATAATTTGTCGAAGGGGATAAAATAAGAAACTTACAGACCTGGGATGGGGCCCAGGCAGTCTGTCCAAACAACGAGGGCATTTCCTTTGTGTTACACAGAGTATGGTGAGTGACTGTGTGCTTATCCCTTCCCTATTCTGGTGTGTCTTACCCTTCACTCTAATCTAGGCTGTGAGGTTTAATAAAACTTGACTGGAGGCGTAAGTGTAATGGGAAGGACTCAGAGGTAGGAAGTAAACAATTATAGTGGAATAACCATTAGAATGCAAAGATATGCTTGCTTTGGGGAACACTTTCTTTCTCTTTTTTATTTTTATTTATTTATTTAGTATTATTATTTAAAAGATTTTATTTATTTGACAGACAGAGATGACAAGTAGGCAGAGAGCCGGGTAGGGCGGGGGAGCAGGCTCCCTGCGGAGCAGAGAGCCTGATGCGGGGCTTGATCCCAGGACCCTAAGATCACGACCTGATCATGACCTGATCAAGGCAGAGGCTTAACCCACTGAGCCACCCAGGCACCCCTCTCTCTCTTTTTAAATAGCCACCTGATTCCAAAGATTCCTACCTCCCCCCAGTGGGAAGAGTGTCGCAACAGGTCCCGGTAGCTCTCTTGCTTTGGAGTGTATTTCCCCTATCCCCTATCTTCTATCTACTTCTCAGTTAGTTTATCCAATCTGGTTATTTATTGCTGAATAATGAACAATCCCAAACCTCATTCATTTAAAAATAACATCTTTTTCTACCTAACATTATTTTGAAGGTAGGATTTTTTATAGTGCTCCGCTTCTGTTCAGCTTTGCACTGATTGGGATCATTGGATGATCTCCAGCAGACGGTAAGGCTAGTCTGGAGGGACCGAGAACATTTCCCTTGCTCCCTGGGAGGGGAGAGCTCGGAGGCTGGGTGCAGCCATTTCCTTCCCTTTTCCATGTGGTGTCATAAAAATCTCAAGGTCTCTCCATGTGGTCTCTTCAGCAGGGCGGTCGGGTCTTTTACTGACATCTTGGGGCTTGCTACTCTTGAATATATTCTTCATGACGTATGTTTGGTTCTTCACTTTAAAAAGTAGTGCATGTTCCAGGAGGAGGAAGTTGAAGCTGCTGGTGTCTTAAGACCTAGGAACCGACACATGTCACGTCTGCCATATTCTGCTGGTCAGAGGTCACTGAGCCTGTCCATATTCAAAGGGAAGGGTCATAGACCCTTACCTCCTGTTGGAAGCAGTGGTAAGTAGTTAGTAGATATCACTGATCAACCAGAAGTCCATTCTGTTCAGAGTGAAGACAGGGAGGAGGTAGGGAGCAGTGGTCAGACACCTGGGCTCTAGTGATTTTATGGGTAAGATCCTTATGCCACTGTTTACTTGTCGCATGCCTTGGGCCATTTCCACACTCTGTGTGGCAGTTTCCTCATTTAAAAAAACAGAATGTGTTAGAGAATGTGGGGAGTTAATGTATCCTTTAGGCATGGAGGATAAAGCCCAGTGCCTAATGGGGAGTTGAAAGACAACCTGTTATTAGTGGCAGAGTAATGCGACTGCTCATTGTCTCAGGGCCTTTGTTCCTGAAGGGGGTCATCGCTGTCCTTGACTAAATGGCCCAATGGCATGACATATTCTGTCCCAACCAAATTCCCACTCATCCCCCAAAAAAGCCCCACACATATATCCTTCAAAAAGGCAGCTTCCCATCACCAAAGCTGATGAAAAAAATTGCTGGCAGATGTACTTGACCTTGAGTTGCAGGCTTCACTGCTCCTAGGATCAGAGCTGCTTACAGCACATCTCACACCCATCATAGCGCTTTTTAAATTGTATTGAAATTAACTGCTTAATCATCTGTCTCCCTATTAGACTGTGAATTACTTGAGAGCAGGAATTTGAAACTTCACCTTTTCATTCTCAAGCTAGGTGTCCAATATATTTGTAAAATGAATGACAGTATTTTCTTCATTCTTTAGGCAAAGTGGAGGTGGGTCAAAATGACTATAGAAGTTATACTGGTAAATATAATGTTAGAGTTACATTTCTTAGATAATATTTTTAAAACCTAAAAAAGCCAATACGTGTCATAAATAATATAATTCAAGAGTCATAATTAAACTAATATTTTCTTTATTTCTCCTCAAAATATATAGTTGGTCCTAAATCTACCTCAGGTGCCAGTTCCAGATTTTTCTTTTTCTTGCTACATAGTAAGTCATGTGTCATGGCTGCACTGCACTTTAGCACCACCTGAAATGATAGCTTCTCCCTTCCTCACATTTTTGTTCTGGTGTGTTTTTTTTATGTAGCTATCATTTCTCATCACTTTCTGAAGTTTTGGGCTTTTTACCTTTCCATTGTGTGGGCATTGAGTTCTGAGAAACCTATTTTGTTTTCCCTCTTGGTTTTGTAACTCTACCTTTTGGTTTTCCAGACAACTTCAGATTTGCACTTTTATCACTCCTTTCACAGAATGTTGACATTGCTTTTGGTTTTCAGTGGCTCTCTATTGCTTATCCTCCGTTCCTCAAGGATTATGTATCACATTTAGGTCATTGTTCAGTGCCCCCGGTTTCCAAATAAAATCCAGTTTCTTGAGTTAGTTGGGTCCTAGTGGACATAAATGGAGTGCAGAATGACAATCACAACAAATGAATCATGGCCAAAGCTGTCCTAATGAAGGTCCCTTAACCCTCCTGAGAAAAAAGTACCAACAAAGCCTTTCATTCTGTTTGCTGAATACACAAAACAAAACATTAAAAAAAAAAATTAGGTGTAGACAATACTCCTCTAATCTTTTCCAGTGGATCCCCCACTGGGGTCACCTGTAACCTGAAATAAGTACAAATATTGTAAAGTCATTATTACATCCTGGATCTTACTTGGTTTGCGGCAAAGATTTCTTTGACTTTGCATTGCATGCCTGTTTCAAGTCCATGACCATGATCACTCATTTTGTTTGTTGATTTAATAAAGACTGTGAAACTTATGGATTGACTTTGAAAAAGAAAATGAAACTGGGTAATTTTTAACAAACATCTAGGGGTGGTCGTCATGTATATATTGCATTGAACATTATGGGGGAATGCTATTATAAGAGTCGTTCTTTTCTAAGAGCCTCAAAAGAGATCTCTCAAAGGAGATCCTAGGTGTTAAAGATGAATTTTAGTCTTTCAGTCTAATCCCCAAACTTTATGGATAAGAAATCTTAAGTCTGAAAGGTTAAATGACCTTGGGAAATGCATTTAACAGCCTTTTTGAACTTCAATTTGCTCATCTAAAACACAGAACTCATAATATCCCACTCATGGGATTGTCATAAGAATTAAAGGCGATAATAAATGTACGGTACTTAACCAACTACTGCCCATAGTCAGTTCCCAATAAATGGTACCTTTTTTTTTTTTTTTTTGTTAGTATATTGTTGGCTACGATTATACAAGTAGGCAGTGGCAAAGCAGGGATACAAATCCAGTTCTCTCGAGTCTACTATTTTATATAGTTCTCCACCCCAAAAATGTATTATTTTCTAGTCTGGGAAAAATTTCTCTTTTGGTCAAGTCATATTCAGAAATAGTTGTTAATTGTCAGATTGCTGTTTATTTTCACCAGATCACAACATAAATAAAAACAATGTTCCAAACAAAAACTGAAGCCCCAATGCTTTCTGCGTGTGCACTGCTTAAATGCAGCATTAAGTTAAAAGTCAAATATTTTTTTTTTAAGTTAAGACTTTCTAATATAGACACAGATTAAATGTCACCCATTTGTTCTGCTAAGCATCCCAAATGCTACAGGATTTGCTCCAGATTGTGATTCCTACTAGATCTTTTGCACTTTCTTTGCTTATCTATTTATCTTCTAGCTGTTATAGTGTGGTCAGTCCAGGCTGTCTCTTCCTGAGGGTCAGGAGTAAATCCTGCTGCTCTGCCCCATTTGTATGTTTCCCATTCAGAACTGGGCAGCAGCCAGTGCTGCTGGGAGCCTGGTGAATTGGATGCTTACCAGCCCTCTGTTCTTGGAAAGCCTATCTTCTTATCACTTTATGTTAAATATGGATGGGAAAGGCTCTCCTAATCTAACCTTCTGTGTTTATCCAGCTCTGAAAATGTTCCTTTCTTCCGGAAGACTGAATGGAACAATCTTTAATAGAGCGCTGCAGAACTGAAACATGCTGCTGGGTCTTCAGTGTGTATCTTGCTTGGCCTCTGTTTTGTTATATTAAAGCAAGGTTTTCTGTAAATTTAGTGCCATAGATAGTTTTCCCACGTTGTGGAGACCAGTTCTTTGAATATAAGCTTTATGTTTATATGCAGTTATGTCTCCTTCTTTGTCTTCTACTCCTCTTTTTTTGATTTCAGGTATCTAGCTATATTCACTTATCAGCTTTAACCCTAAAAACAGTGGTGCTTATATTAATCAGTGTTCTACAGAGAAACAGAAAGAAAAAATATATAAATCTATTATATATGTATGTATATATATAATATATTTTTCTTTCTAAGAGGTTTATTATAAGGAATTGGCTTATGTGATTATGAAAGCCGAGAGGTCCTACCATCTGCAGTTGGCAAGCTGGAAATGCAGGAGAGCCAGTGTTGTAGCTCCAATCCAAAGACAGGAAAAATCCAACATCTTAGCTCAAGGCAGGCCAGCAGGAGGAATTTCCCCCTCTTGCAGGAGGGTCAGCCTTTTTGTTCTAGTCAGGCCTTCAGCTGATTGGATGAGGCCCAACTCTGTTATTGAGGGCTATCTTTGCTCAGTCTACCCATTTAAATGTTACTCTCACAAAGAAACACACTCACAGAAGCACACAATATAATGTTTGACCAAATGTCTGGGCACTCCATGGCTTATTGAAATTAATATATAAATTAACCATCACGTGCTAAAGTATGTGCAATTAGACATATTATTCAACTAAGTCTTAGTATCTCTCTTTGCATAAATTGGGAAAAATAATACCGACTTCAACATGTTATGTCAACTAAAGGGCATAGATAATATGCAAAACACTTAGCTCTCTCTTTTAGTTTTAAATACTCATTAGATGTATTTTGGACCTCCTCATTTTGTTCTCCTTGTCTCTTAACCTTTCTTTCCATCTGTTTATATCTCTGTGTTGAAATTGCTAATTTTAATATTTTTTCCAATTCACTCATTCCTTATTTAGCTGTGTCTAAACTGTTGTTCAGTGTGTTGACATTTTAATTTCAGGAAAAAAATGTATATATTTAAATATTTTTATGTATTTATTTTAGAGATAGAGGGTATGAGTGGGGGGTGGGGAAGGGTAATAGGAAGAGAGATCCTCAGTCAGACTTCCCTCTGAGCATAGACATGGGGCTTGATCCCAGGATCTTGAGATCATGGCCTGAGCCAAAACCAAGAGCTGTACACTTAACCCACTGTGCCACCCAGGTGCCCCCCCAAAATATTTTTTAATATGTAGAATATTCAGTTGTTTCTACATTTGCCTTATCTTCCTTGTTTCTTGTTCTTTTTCAGTGTGTGAAAATTTTAATGTATTTCTTCTTTTATGGATTCTTTAATGGCCTCTCAGTAATGAGGGATTTATTTAACAAGATGCAAAACGTACAAACCATTGAAAGCAATATTAGTACATTATAAGAATAGCAAACTATATTTCTTAAAGATTTATTTATTTATTTTAGAGAAAGAGAATGAACCAGAGTGCAAGTAGAGGGTGGGGATGGGGGAAAGGGAGGGAGAGACTCTCCAGCAGACTCCTTGCTGATCGTGGAGCCAAACATGGGGCTTGATCTCAGTACCCTGAGATCATGACCTGAGCTGAAATCAAGTTGGATGCTTAACTGACTGAGTCACCAAGTGCCCTGCAAAAATATTTTTAAAATCTGATTTTTAGAGCCTCCGTATACAAAATCAAAAGATAAGTCACAGATTGGGAAAAGATATCGGCAATGCATATAACAAAGTAAGTATTGATACTGAAAACATGTGGGCATTAAGGATGACACTTATGTTGAGCAGTGGGTGTATTATGTAAGTGAGGAATCACTAAATTTTACTCTTGAAACCGGTATTACACTGTATGTTAACTAACTAGAATTTAAATAAAAACTTGAAACAAAAAAAATCAATATGCTATAAGATTTATGAGAAATAGATTTTTGATAACTTTTAAAAAGCAAAAAAGGAAACAAATAGAACTACTGTAGAACAAATTAAAAAAAACCAATTATATATTTAAAAAAGATTCTAACAATTCATTGACAGGAAGAATGACAAACATAAGAAATTTGTTATATTGGGTGAAATTTAGAGAAATCATTATAGAAATACTTATAGTTTATCAAAATGGTAATAAATGAAGAGTTTGACAAAGTAAGTATGAATAAATGCATGAAAATGGGAACTTTCAAAATGTACTAGAAGACGTATGAATTCTTCCACTTAAACAGCCATTTTTCATTATTAACAACTTAATGTGCATTCACTAGATTTTAGCTTATAATTATTTTCCCCCAGTGAAACTCTCATATAGGTCTATAAGTGGTCAAGACACGGATCTTACTTACAGTCTTTCTTTTTTTTTTTTTTTTTTTTTTAAAGATTTTATTTATTTATTTGACAGAGAGAGATCACAAGCAGGCAGAGAGAGAGGAGGAAGCAGGCTCCCTGCTGAGCAGAGAACCCGATGCGGGCCTCGATCCCAGGACCCTGAGATCACGACCTGAGCCGAAGGCAGCGGCTCAACCCACTGAGCCACCCAGGTGCCCACTTACAGTCTTTCTATACTGAAAAAATATTGAAACAATCTAAATATCAATATGAGAGAGGATTTGTGGTATAATCACACAGTTAAATACTGTGTAGTAAGAGGAATGAAGTAAAATCTTCTTGGCATTTTGGCAGAACTCTAAGAAGTAAAGCTGATTGAGAAAAATTATGGCAAAACAGCAATTACATAAAATTTAAAGATACACAGAAATACTGTATATTGTTAATGGATACATTGGGGAGCAAAGTGTAAAGATTGACAGATGTGTATACAAAATCAGAATAGTGATTTCCTCTGGGCAAGCATGTAAAGGCAGTGGAATAGAGGAGATGTACAAGGGCCAGCTTAACTAAATCTGTAATTTTTCATAACTTGTAAAATTATGAAGAAATATGTCAGAGTTAGCATTTATAAATTCTACATGGATGTATGGGTATTTTTAGTATTATTATTCACTGAAATACTACATTAAAAATTATTAGAAATGAATAAGGCTGTCAATAATAATTAAACAAAAAATGGGCCTGAGGAAGTTCTATAGATGAAGTCAATGAGGAGAGAAATAATTCATGTTTACTACTGTAACTTTCTGATTATAAGAAGGTATTATTGGGATTGCTGGTGTATAATTGTGCATAGCAGATTTTTTGATCCTTAGTATTTCTGTTTTATCTGTTGTAGTGTCTCCTGTTTCATTTCTGATTTTTTTTTTTACTGGAGGTCTCTGTTTTTTTCTTCATTTATATGGCTAAAGTTTTGTCAATTTTGTTTATCTTTTCAAAGACCAACTGTTAGTTTTGTTAATATTTTCTGTTGTTTTTCTGTTTTCTATTTCATTTGTTTTTGCACTAATCTTTACTATTTTTTTCTTCTCATATTGGGCAGATACATTAAATGTATACATGCTTTTCTTTTTATTAGTGTCTTAAAGTATATAGTGTTAGGTTACTTGAGATATTTCTTTTTTTTTTTAATGTATCTGCCCATAGTTATAAACTCTTTCCTCTTAGAATTGGTTTTGATACATCCTGTAAGTTTTGGTATGTTGTGCTTCCATTTTCATTTATCTCATAAACTATTGTTTATTTCTTCTTTTAGTTCTGTTAATATTTGCTTAGTTATATTTAGGTGCTCTAATGTTGAGTACATAAATATTTGAAATTGTCATGTATTCTTGATGAATTGACTTTATCAGTATAAAATGATATTCTTTGTTTCTTGTGAGCATTTTTAGCTTAAAGTCATTTTGTCTTATAGAAGTATAGTTATCCTTGCTTTCTGTTGGTTATAATAGTCTTGGGATATCTTTTTCTTTCCCTTCAGTCTCATCTTACATGTGTCCTTAAAGCTATGTTGAGTCTCTTATAGATATTATATTACTGGATCTTTTTTCTTTAAATCCATTCAGCCATTTGTGTCTTTTGGTGGGAGAAGAATTTACTCCATTTATGTTTAAAACAATTATTGATAGGTTAAGACTTACTTGCTATTCCTATTTTTTAAAAGATTTTATTTATTTCAGATACAGAGAGAGGGAATATGAATAGAAGGAGCAGAGGGAGAGGGAATGAGAATCTCAAGCAGATTCCACATTGAGAGATAGGCCTGAGGTGGGACTTGATCTCATGACCTGAGCCAGAACCAAGAGTCTGATGCTCTACAAACTGCACCATCTGGTTACTTCTTCCTATTCCTGTTTTGTTAATAATCTTCTAATTGTTTTGTAGAGTTATTGTTCTTTCCTCTTTTGCTGTCTTCTTTTGTTTTTTTGTTGATTTTTGTGGTAGTATGCTTTGTCTCCTTTATCATAACTTTTTGTGTATTTAGTATAGGTTCTTTTCTTCATGGTTACCATGAGGATTGCATAAAATACTTTATAGTTTTAACATCCTATTTTAAGCTGATAACAACCTTAATAGCATACAGAAACTCTATATTTCTCTACCCACATCTCCTACATTTTATTTTATATATAATTAACATATTTTTGTGTATATAGTACATTATTGTAGTTATATTTATCTTATTTATTTATTTTTTAAATATTCATTTCTTTGAGAGAAAGAGAGGTAGAGCACAAGTAGGGGATGGGGCGAGGGTGATGCTGGGTCCCTGATGAGCAGGAAGCCCGATGTGGGGCTTGATCCCAGGACCCTGAGATTATGACCTAAGCTGAAGGCAGACACTTAACCAAATCGCCCTGCAGCCATAGTAGTTAGGTTTATTTTAATATTTTTTAAAAATTTCAAACTAGAGTTGTAAGTGATTTGCATATTGCCATAACAATCATGGAGAATCCAATTTTGCCCAAGTATTTACCCTTACTGGTGATTTTTATACATTCATACATTTTTACAGCGCTGATTAGCATTCTTTCATTTTAGCTTGTAGAATGCCCTTTACCATTTCTTGTGAGGCAGGTTTAGTGTTGATGGACTTCCTCATATTTGTTTGTTTATTTATTTTTCCTTTATTTATGAAGGGCAGCTTTGCCAGGTATAGTGTTCTTTGTTGAGTTTTTTATTTTAGTATTTTGAGTGTAACATCCTATTCTTTCCAGGTCTGGAAAGTTTCTGCTGAAAAATCTGCTCATAGTCTTAGGGAGGGAGGGGAAAGCTTCCTTGTAGGTAACAAATTACTTTTTCTACCTTCAACATTCTTTCTGTGTTTTTGACCTATTAGAGTTTAAATATAATATGTCTTGGTGTACCCCTTTTTAAGTTTAACCTATTTGGTGTCCTGGTTGCTTACATCTGCTATTGAAGCTCTCTGTTGAATTCTCCAGTTTAGTCATTGTATTCTTCAGCTCAAGGGTTCCGTTTGGGATTTTGTTTTTTTGTTTTTTTCTTTTTTTGGATTTTTTTCCTTCAATTTCTTTTCATTCATTGTTTTCCTTTTTTTTTTTTTTTTTTTTTTTTGTTTAGTTGTCTATTTCTGTGTTCTTGTAGCTCACTGAACTTAAGAAAATTGGCCCTATTTCTTTGTCAGACATTTCATAGACCTCCATTTCTTCAGAGTCAGTTATTGGAGCTTTATTAATTTCCTTTGGTGGTATCATGTTTACCTTATTTTTCATGATCCTTGTATTCTTCGCTTGGTATCTGCACATTTGATTAAGCAGTCTCTTCTTCTAGATTTTACATGTTCGTTTGGGCAGTTAAAGACCTTTACCCATCAAGTCAGCTTGAGGCAGTAGATGGGTCATTTGGTGGCATATGTGGGCAGGCAGGGCTTACTGTCTAGTTAGGCTAGGCCACTGCCTGTGCTCTGAAGGTCAGGAGAGCATACTGTTGGTTGGAATCCATGGCTGGAGAGATCTGATGCCTGGGCTTTGTATTCAAGCAGGACCACTCACTGGGCTCCCTGGTTGTACAGTGCTGCTGGTTGTGCTCTGAGGCTAGATGGGGCCACTATCAGTGCCCTGTAGTCACCTCTGGTTGGGTGTGGTTGCAAGCTGCGTTCCTCGGCAGGATGGTGTCACTGGTTGGATTGTGCTGTTGGGCGAGGCTATGTGCTGGGGTCTGCAGTCTGTCTTCATAGGCTGGGGCCTCCAGCTGTGTTTCTACCAGATGGTATAGCTGACTAGACTCTGTGTTAAGGTGGGGCTGCAGGCTGTGTCCTGAAGTTGGGTGGGCCTCATATTGGGCTTCATGATTTGGTAGGCCACTGGTTGTGCTGCATCTTGCCGTTGGACAAGTTTGCTGGCCAAGCACTCATTTGGGTGGGTGTCTGACTGTATTGTGCATTTTGGCGGGGCTGGCAACTATACTGTGCTGTTAGTGGGATTATTGTCTGAATACTCTGGTTGGGTAGTGCTATAGGTTATGCTACAGGATGAGGAGGAGGGTCACTTCCTGGGCTTCCTGCTTGGGTGAAGCTGTACACTATGTTCATTAATCAGGCTGGGCTTGGCAGCTGAGCAGTTTCATAGGGTGGGCTTTGAGGCAGCTCAATTCCAGGACCCAGGGATCATAATCTGAGCTGAAGGCAGGGGCTTTAACTGACTGAGCCACCCAGTCCTTTGGGTATACCACATAGTAAACCCTAGAGATACCCCCCAAGCATTGCTTTCAAACCAATAAATCTTCAAAGAAATAAAGGAGTTAAAATGGAATTCTAAGTAAAATTTAATCCAAAAAGAAAGAATGGAGAAACAAAAAGCAGAAGAGAAAATAGTAATATTTTTAGTAACAGTAATAGCAGACATAAACCTGGTCATTTTAACAATTACCTTAAAAATAAATGGAACAACAAATTAAAGGCAAAAATTACAGAGTAGATAATAACTGCAAATTAAAAGCAGAACTTATCAGAGTGGATAAAGAGTAGCAAGAAATGACTGTTGGTTGGGGTGCCTGTGTGGCTCAGTTTGCTATGCATCTGATTCTTGATTTTGGCTCAGGTCATGATCTCTGGGTGGTGAGACTGAGCCTTGCATCGAGCCCTGTCAGCCTCTTTGATGGTCATGGAGACTACTTAAGATTCTCTCTCGCTCTCCCTCTGGCCCCCTCCCCCATCCCTCTTTCTTCCCCTCCTTAAAAAAACAACAAACAAACAAAACTCTTGGTAAACAACAGTTGTGTGGATCAATGGAACAGTATAGGGAATACAAAAATAGACCCACATTTGTATGATCAATGGATTTTTGACAAAGGTACCAAAACAATTCAATGACAACAGATAAACCTTTTCAACAAAGATGCTGGAACATACACACATATGTAAAAAAAAAAAAAAAAAAAAAATTAGCCTTAGCCTTTAAGTTACACTGAATCTCAAAGCTAGCCCAAAAAAAAAAAAAAAAAAAAAAAAAAAAAGTAGAACAATAGATTTTAAAATCTGAAAAAAAAGGTCAATTATCTCTAGTAAAAATACCCTTTAGGGACATCTGGATGGCTAAGTCGGTTAAGCTTTAGATGACATTCTCAGATACAGCCATCTACTTTTTGATGACCAAAGAATTATATCCTGTTTCTGTATGGCTTCTAAAATAGTACAACCACTGAAGAAAACTGAAGTTTCGTAAGTTAAGCATAACTTACCATATGGCCCCAAAATTCTACTCCTATGTATTTTCCCAAAAGAAATAAAAACATTGCCACACAAAGATTTGTACACAAATGTTCATATAAGATTTATTCAGAATAGGTAAAAACTGGTAATAATCCCAATGTCAATGAACGGATGAATGAATAAACAAATTGTGGCAGAAGTGATATCACCAAAATGGCCACAGAAGTTGTCCCTCACTTCAGCACCCCTTACAAGACCAATTAGCCACTATCCATAGACAAGAGACCAATTTATCCTAGAACACAAGGGTGAGGATGAAGCTTCCCCTGGACCACAGGTTGTTTACTGAAACTGACATTCAATCTCATCTCCCATCTCCAAACACCCACAGATTTAGGCTCTGCACCCACAGATTAGTGCTCTCTATGTGTTTCTTCTGGAGATTTTTCTTGCATATTTTTATGTGCCTGCATGTAGATGGGTGAGTTCAAGATATTTATTGTGGATGCCTAGGTGGCTCAGTGGGTTAAGCCTCTGCCTTCAGCTCAGGTCATGATCTCAGGGTCCTGGAATCAAGCCCCACATCAGGCTCTCTGCTCAGCAGGGAGCCTGCTTCCCCCCCCCCCTCTCTCTGCCTGCCTCTCTGCCTACTTGTGTCCTCTTTCCCTGTCAAATAAGTAAATAAAATCATTTTTTAAAAAAGATATTTGTTGTATTTTATCAATAAACTTAAAGTTTTTCCATAGCTGTCAAGTTTTGGGTTATTCCAGTCATCATATTGGAAGCAGAAGTTATCTTTTTGCTTGGGTATTTTACCACCTATTTGTATCACCCAATGTTCCCTTCCTCTTCTGTGGTTCCTGAATTTAGGTGTTGACTCTAAATGGGAGCAGGCAAGTAAGCATCTGTGGTGATTCTGTCCAGAGAATGTGCTCACTTTGGACTCTCTTGGTTTAGGATATATCCCAGTTATATTCCCTGAAGAGAAATATCCCAGTTACTCCACCCTTGTAGTATTTCCTTATTTGTCCATTTTTAGTCTCTAATCCTGTAAATGATGACCCAGTGATGATAAAGTCAAATAAATAAGCATGGGAAGGAGGCAGGATGCCTCATTTTCTTTCTGGTCTCAGGAGACTCCATAGCTGACCCCCTTCTTAGACCCGAAGTAGGGTTCCTATCCTCTTCTCTCTCTCTGTTACTACTTACGGGAGAAATTGTGAGAAGTTTTAACAGCACAGTCTCTGGAGTCATATTGGCTTGACTATTAACATCTTCAAGTCCTAGTTTCTTTCTTACCCCTAGCTTTATTGAGGTATGATTGACAGACAAAATTGTATGTATTTAAAATGTACAATCTGATGATTTAATATACATTGCAAAATATTTTTCATATTCAAATTTGCGCATCATTACTTCACATTTACTTTTCTTTTGTGAGAGCACTTAAGATCCAGTCTGTCAGCAACTTTCAAGTATACAGTACAGTATTATTAATGATTGTCACCATGCTATATCTTAGATCTTTGGAACTTACTCCTGTTCTAGCTGAAAGTTTGTACTCTTTGACCAACACGTTCCCATTTCCTCCACCCCTCAGCTCTGGCAACCATCATTCTCCTCTCTGTTTCTGTGAGTTTATAAGTCCTAGTTTCTTTATCAGCAATAGCTGGAGACATTTTTGAGGCCTGAGGTGTGATGTAATGGTTACAAAGGACTAAGTAGATAGCTCAGCCTAATAATACCTCTAGATCAATGTTAGCTATTATAATTCATTATTGATATCCCAAGTAAATAGTATGTAACAGAACATTAAATAATATGTTAGGTCACACAATAACCCAAACATTCCTTCTATGATCTAGAAGGCCTTCTGCACTCGGAACCCCATTGTGCCCCCACTGTGGTCAGCCAGCTTATTATCACAAGTCAGACTTTTATGTGTTAAGCCATTTGGTTGATTCTCACTTGGATATTATTAATGCTGCATCTGGAGTGTGGGTAGTGTATCTTTAAAAGATTGCAGGCTACTATTTATGCACAAGTCACTATGAAAAAAATTGCATTGTGTTGTAATAAAAGAACCCTCTCAACCAGAACTGAAGTGTTGTTTTCACAACATTGAAAGAGAGACTAAACGAAGCAAACTGGAAAAGCTGCTTGGTGTTGTGTGAGCGGTTCACATTGTTTTCCTTTTTTTATTGTACTGTTTTACCACTGGCAATCAGTGTGGGGCCTTCACTTATGAAAATATAGCTGTTGGCAGTTTAGGCTCAATTTCATTCTCAAGCTGTCATAAATGATCACATGGGAAGATAATACTTGATGGGAATTTTGTTTTCTTTCCTTTTTTTTTTTTCCCCTTATATTTTTCTTGGAGGCAACTTGTTAGAGAAGTGAGCAGATAAGATTGAGATCTATGGTATAGTACAATGCTTGGAAAACACACATACATTCTCAGAAATTCTGTTCACACAGCAAAAAGATAAAGGCAGGGCCCTAATTGAATTAAAGCATTTGCCATCATTCCCTCTTGCTCCCTACTATTATCTTCATAGATTCTTGAAGAAGAGCAGAAATAACGAAATTTTGTTCAATGTATTACCTTGCTGGCGGCAGATCTGCGGTTTTCTCAGCCCATTTTCTAATAAAGACTGAATTCATGCATTGTTGCCACGGATGTGTAACCTGAATTGAATGAAGACTTCAGACCTAAATTCTGGTTTTATAGGACACATGGTTTAAAAGAGGAAGCAATCAGATCTATATAGAAAGTGGGACATTTGGCCTGATCTCTTCAGTAAGTCATTGCCGTGAGAAAAATGAGGAGAAGAATAAAAAACAAATAAAAAAAATATGGTACTTCTTTGGACTCTGGCTTGATCAAACCACTCTTTTTAAGAAACTGTGGAAATTCAGTACAAATTAGGTATCATTTTTATGAAGGAATTCTTTTGAATGTAGGTAGGTATCATAATGATATTGTGATTAGGGAAGAGAAATAGCCTTACTGTTTTCTCTAAGGACTGCATACTGAAGAACATAAGAAATGTCATCATGTCTATTACTTTATAAAATAAACAATAAGCATCAAAATAATAAATAGCAAAATAATACGTGAAACAAATACTGCAAAATGTTAAAAATGGTTAAATTTGGGTATTGAGCTTATAGGATTCATTATACTTAATGCTTTATTTTTCTGTAAGTTTGGAAATTTTCTAAATATGAAAAAGTTTTCATGGTACTTTCCTTTTAATAACACAGAGTGCTTTTTATCATTTTTTCTGAGAAGGAAATTCATAATACATAAAATACCGACTTATTGAAATAGATTAAACAAATGTTGATATAAGGATGGAAGTGTCCTCAAAGCAGAAATTCACGATATGCCAATACATACTTAGAAATAGTTGTCTTTTATTTTTAAGAGGACATTCAGCTTACGATGGGGATGCCTTTTCTAGGTATAGCGACTAGGAAGATCAATTTAATATGGTTCTTGTAATAAAAGGAACTCTAGAGAATGTCAGACCACAAACCTGGTAGAGGCATTCAGCCCAGTGCAGTGGGAAGAACACAGGACTTGCCTCCACATGGCGCTGAATTTGACTACTGGCTATTATTTCTTAGCAGTGTGAACTTAAGCAAGTTTCTTAGGTGAGTCTCAGATGTCTCCTCTGTATACTGGGGACAAGAAAACTTTCTTTCCAGGGAATGTTAGTATTTAGTGAAATAATACACATGAAGAGTTTAGCACAGAGATGTGTGAAATAAAACTCCTCTGTGTTACTATGATTAGAGGTTCATCAGCGGCGAGTAGAAGAAAAGTGATCAGGAACTCAGCAGAGGTGAGATTTTAACCGAGCATTGACAAAGAGAGAGGACGGTAAGACCTGAAAATGGCAGCAGAGGGAGCATTCCAGGTGCATCAAAGGGATAGAGCTGGTACCACCAAGTGGCTCAGTCGAAATTCAGTGTAAGCTTCTGGGAATGGAGTAATGGAAAAATGGCTTGGGACCTGATTGTTAGAGCTTTTACTTGTTGGTCCATGAAACTTGAACTTTATTTTGGATGCTATGTGAAAAAGCATTGAACGGTTTCAACAAGCGTGGACATAGTCAGAGGTGTGCTTTGGAAGGATCGATCTGGCAACTGGGTTCATGTTGCTCCTGGCAAGTCTGAAGGCTAGGATCCTGTTGCAGAATCTTCTGATCTGCTGCTTAATAGTCATTCCCCTTCTTTGTTACAGGACTCTGAGTTTGTTGGGGTTGGTGATGCAACTTCATGAAAAGGAAGAAACAATTAAAAAAAAACCACATTTGCCACATTTTACTTTGAAATAAAGGGTGGCATTGTTTAGTTTTGGCCAGTGAAATAGAAGTTGAAGTCATAGGGTGAATCTTCCAAGAATGTGCTTCAAGAGTGGAATGTAGCCTTAGGCAGTAAAGCTGCCAAAGGCCCTAAGAATGTAAGTATAGAAAACCAACAGTGTCTTGGGCTCCTTATGATACTGTGAAGCTATCAGACTCTCCCACACTGCCTACTGTTGGCCCTGTTGTTAAATGAGAGAAAGTTGGGCTGCCTGGGTGGCTCAGTCAGTTGAGCATCTGGCTCTTGATCTCAGGCTCACGTCTTGATCTCAGGGTCGTGAGTTAAAGCCCTGTGTTGTGCGCATGCTGGACTCCACACTGGGTTTCATGCTGGGCATGGAGCCTACCTTAAAAAAAAAAAAATCCTTGTCTTCCCCTGCCACACCACCCCCTACTGCCCTGCCATCATGCTGATTATATGACCAAAGTTTTGTGTTACATATAGCTGAATTCAATCTGCAACTGATAGAAGCATAATTAGGAAGTTTTACAAGGTGAGGAGCAAATGAGAAGCCATAGAGACCTGGACTGTGATCATGGAAGCATTCGTAGAAACGGAGAAGAATGGTAACCAGGAGACACACTGGGGATAGACATCCTAAAACAATTACAATTACAAACTCAATGTGTGGCTGGAGGGAAAGAGAGGAATTCAGTATGACTCAATTAAACTCAAGTTAAAGCTTGGGCGATGAAGAAAATGGTGACATTGTCGACAATCCAGAGGTAGCTGTAGGAAGACAGAGCTTGAGTGGCAAATAAATGAAAATATAGTAAATTTTAAATGATCAAATTTGACTCCTGAAGGAAATGTCTAGGTAGTCCAAGTGCTGAATCAATAATATGGACTCTCAAGCCCTTAGATTTGTAGGAAGGGGAGATTGGGGTCAGGTAGGGGGTCTTCTATTCCACTGTAGGGTTTCTTTTTACACTTCTCAGTATGAAGAGAGACCATAAGCATGGGTCAGGATTTTTAACCATGGGTTTAAACTGCAAAATCTATCATCATCTTCTCTGGGGCACAACATCTAGAAGAATGCCTTGCTTAGCTAAGGCATAGATCTGCTCTGAGAATAGAACGTGGGCTAGGTGACCTCTGGATGCGCTTTATGGTTCGGTGATTCTATAATTATCTCGGGCTTCAAATCACTTTCTAGGGAACAGCAAATAATTCTTACTAATAAAACACAATTTGAAACTGGAACTGAAATTACACGTTTTCAATAAAGCGTTGTAATAAAGTTAGCGACTGGAGACTCCCCCTAGGAATAAAGAGTGAAATGTATTGGTTGACCACCCGTGCAAGGCAAAGCTAAAGTCTACATTGCTTCATCATGTGCAAGATGTGGATGCTCTATATAAGTTTTAAACATAAACCTGACGGTAAATGAAAGAGCCAAAAGGACATTGTTATTTCACCATGGAATCTGCAGCAATATCAATGGGTGTTCTAAAGTGTAAATTCCACATCCACCCCACTGAGAAACTGCTGCCTGCTTCTAGTTCCCGTGTTTCCTTCCTATCTGAAACCTCTTTATTGGTACAGTGGATGGAAATTCATCTCTGGGTTCTTTATAATCTTACCAACAATAAGAGACCAGTGTTATTAGAAAAAGGTAGTAAGATACGGAGAGCTTTATACCAATAAAAGTTTCCCTTAAATTCCCCCAGATTCAGAGGAGCCATTATTTGGGCAATTTGGTTTTTCAGAGACCTCAGCCTATGACAGAGAGCAATTATTAACATAAATTATTTATGGCACACTTATTGTTTCCTTAAGAATTCTACTTCCCACAGAAGCACAGTGCTTGTGATCTCAAGTGTAGGCTCATACAAATATTAAAGTGCAGTGATTTCCCAAAGTGTCTTCAGGTAGTAGGCATTCTTCCAAAAATTATGCCATGGTCACATAAGTTTGGGCTGTTCTTTGAAACCTAACCTTTAAGTTTCTTTTTTGCAGTTCTTTTCAGTACACTTATAGAGCCCTACGATCCCTACCCCTCCCTCAAGGAAGGAATAGAAGTAGTGTTTCCAATGGTATTACATCTTGGAATTATTTTAATAAGAATATTAGGGATAGAGTACAGTCGATGTTTTCTTTCTCGGTGAGACCAAGTTCTTCCCCCCATTTTGGAAACTCTCTTCCATAACCTTGCTCCCATTTAAGCTACAGGTGATAATGTTTTCAGTCCACGTGGATCAAAGAAGCAACGGAAGCCTGTCTGGACACAGAAAAGAACAGCACAGACACAGAAGTTGGGAGTGTGCAAGCTGGTGCACTAGAGTAGGGAGGTGTGTTTCCGAATCATACTAATAAGCTTTTAATGGTTTAGGAATCTTCGTTCAATACATATGTGTGTTTGAACAAAGTATATTTAAATGGTATTATATAATTCATAACACTATGAAGTAGTGTTTTTACATTTGACATTATGCTTGCATATGTATGTGTAATTTATCTTATTTTACTTTTATTAAGCAAGATTTAGCCTTATTTTGTAAACATTATCCTTTACTTGAGACACATTTTGCCATGTTGTTGCATGGCTGTATTTATGCCTGGATAAGCTCCCACTGAGTTGACATATGAGAGTTTGCTTTACTCTTCTCATGTGATTTAGGTAATTACCATATATTTTTGGCCATTATAAATGAGTAAGAAAAGAAGTAAGTAAATGATACAATTTAGGGTATTTGTATCTGAAATGAAGAGAAAGCCTCATGAACCATGGTTTATAAGCCATAAGGATTATTTGCTATTTACATAAACCAATGCCTGTTTGGCTATGCAGCAATGCTTGGGATCAGAGTCGGCTTCTTGTGGGCTTTTCCTCATGCTGACAAGGTGACTGCAGCTGCTTCAAACATCACGTCAACATGGGGCAGCCTTCAAGACAGATGAAATAGGGTGGGGTTTATGGCTCTCTTTTTCAAAGATCACCTCTCCCTAGAAGCAGGGTGGACTCCACTTTAGATTTTAGTAGGCAGAATCAGGTGACATGTCCAAACAAGACTCAGCTCTGCAAAGAACAAGATTATCGTGATCGATTATTATTCTATTCTAGGACTGGTCACATCATTCCCCAAACCACAGTAGATTTCATCTGGCAAAGAGCAAGTGGAAATGGTGGTGTATTAGTCATGGTTCTTCAGAAAAACAGAACCAATGGGAGGTATGGATCTATGCATTATCTATCTATATTATTTATTATAATGAATTGGCTCACTTGCTTATGCGTGTCATCAAGTCCCAAGGCCTACAGGGTGAATTAGCAAGCCAGAGACTTAGGAGAGCTGATAGTTTAGGTCTGACTGCAAAGGCCTTAGAACCAAGGAGGGACAGTAGTGTCAGACCATTCTGAAGACTGACAGGCTTGAAACCAGGAAGAGCTGAATTTTCAGTTCAAGTCTAAAGGCAAGGATAAAAGCTGATGTTAGTGCAAAGGCCAGCAGGCAGAAGTCACTGTTCTAGGGACAAAGGTCAGCCTTTTGGGTTTTTTTTTTTTTTCTTTAGGCCTTTAATTGGTTAAACTAAACGAGGCCCACCCACGTTATGCTTACTCGATCTACCAATTTAAATGTTAATCTCATTCCAAGACACCCTTACAGAAACCACCAGAATAATGTTTGACTAAAGATCTGGGCACCCCATGGCCCAGTCAAGCTGATACATAAAATTGACCATCACAAGTTGTTAGGTAGGCAGCCAACAAGGTCTGCTTTAGTGGTAAGGAATATCATTATATAGCTTTTTTGGTGTTTTTAATAGCATTATGGGCTAATGTGTCCAGTTGGTGGGAAATATTTTTTAACCTTTTTCGACATGTATTTTCCAACTGCTTTCTTAAAATACTTATGTAATTTGTGTAGTCTCTGGCAGTGCTTTAGAATATGTTTCTTACATTAGCCTCAGGGTTAGCTTTTTTTTTTTTTTTAAATGTATTGGTCATTAGGTGTAAATCATTACTCATTGTTTTAATTTTCACTTATTTGGATAAATAGGATAAATTTTTGTATTTCCTGTATTATGCATTTCTTTAATGAAATCTCAACAGTACTCAAACATTTTATAGGCATCTTATGTATATTATATATAAGTATATAACATATAAAAATATATATTTATCTCTATTATCTCTTTTCCTTTATGTGTCTCTTCCATAAGTTCTTGTTTTCTTTTTTTTTTTTTTAAAGATTTTATTTATTTGAGAGAGGTGTTGGGGGTGTGGGGGAGGAACAGAGGGAAAGGGAGAAGCAGACTCCCGGCTGAATAGGGAGCCCTACTTGGGACTTGATCCCTGGTATCTGGGATCATGACCTGAGCCAAAGGCAGATGCTTAACAGACTGAACCCTCCTGCCCCTCAGGAACCCCCCCTTTTTTCCTTTTATTTAAATGTTGTTGCTCTTTTTTTGGTACACAGGTGTTTTAATTTTCTTAATCTTACCCATTTTGATCTTTTCTTTTATAATTTATCCTTTTATTTTAATCTTCTTGTTATGATAAATACTTTAGCTTTCTTTTGATTTAATTTTAATCTGCTTAGAATTCCTTTGGAGCACAGCATAATTTTCTGAATGTCATTTATTAAAGGAAGACTCCCATTGCATTTATATCGTTATTTTATGTTTTATAGATGTTTTGGATTGAATTATGCATCCCCGCCCCTCCAAATTCACCCCTAGAAGCCCTAATCCCCAGCGTAACTATTCATGGAGATGAGGCCTTTTGGACGGTAATTAAAGTTAAATAAGATCAGGGTGGGGCCCTCATCTGATAGGACTGGTGTCCTTTTAAGAAGAGTGAGAAACAAAGATCTGTTTTTTCATACAGAGAAGAAGCCAGATGAGGGCACAGAGAAGGTGGTCAGCTGTTAAGTTAGGAAGACAGGTGTAAATAGAAATCAACCCTGACTGTATCTTGATCTTGGCTTTCTAGTCCCCAGAACTGTGAGAAAATAAACTTCTGGTATATAAGCCACCCAGTCTGTAGTATTTTTTAATAAGGCAGCCTAATAGAGTAACATTCTTGGGTTTATTGGGATCTTTTCTTGAGAGCTACTGTTGCTTCTGTTAATATATTCTAGTAATAGAAATCTCAATTTATATAAATATATATGTAAATATAGAGTACCATCACAAGAAATTTTGATTTAAAAAAATTTTTTTTTTTAATGATTTTATTTATTTGACAGAGAGATCACAAGTAGGCAGAGAGGCAGGCATCCTCTAAGCCATCCAGGCGCCCCGAGAAATTTTGATTATTATTTTTATATTTTGTAGTCTGCCCTTTATATAATATTGGCTATAAATATATGCTGGATATAGAGTTATACTTTAAAATATGGTCTGTTTGTTCTTCTCAGTTTCTCTGTTGGTATCTAGCACAAAGCCTCATTGAGTAGAGTTAGAAATCAGAGTTTCTTGGTTCATCCAGTGTTAGGGGCCCATATGGCTCCAGCCTGTCTTTCTTGGAGCAGGAGATAAAAAATGTGAACAAGGGTGGGTGAGGAAAGGAGGTAGAATTCTGTAGGGTCTCTCTGGGGACAAATCTGACTAAGCTAAGAGTTGGCATTTGCAATTATCATTCTAAATAAAGCTGAGAACAAAATGCAACTAATCAGCTTTTTGATTCTACAATACACCTAAATATTTTCTTACCATAAGTTCTACCCATAAATAATGGTATATGGGTAAACATTTTAAACACCATTTAAAAAATATGCCAGTGACTTTTAATAGTTTGTTTAGCAATTACCTGAGTTCTTATTAAATGCAAGATTCTCTGGGAGATAAAATATGAATTTGATGTTGCCTTAAAAATTGTGTCTTTGCTCTTCATAGGATCAAATCTTGTGTCTGAATTGACTGAACAATTAAGCTCAACTGCAGACTCTTTTCTTCAATAGCTTTGATTGAATAATCCATCGATTTGTCAGCATTGTGTAGATACAGCCCCAAATAAATTTCCCATTCTGAAGGAATTGAGCTTAGGCTGTTCATTACCAATTAGAATGAGTTTCCAAAAGCGAATAGAAAGAGCCAGCATTTATGAATTTTATTTTACTTTAAATCAGCAACTATGATAACCCAAACAAAGACACTTAGGAGCATTTGGGAGGTACGCCTCCATTCTTGAATACCTCTTAGTGCCCCCTCAGAAGTGTGAATGGTTCAGAAGGCCTGGTTGCCACTTGTGAGTGTTGCACGTGCATGATGCATTTTATGCTGAGGACGTTCTGGAAAGAAGTCATTGTTTCCCCATTAGTATCAATCTCTTCACTCTTTGGTTTTCTTCTTTCACCACATGAAGGACTCCTGGATGCTGTTTTTGTCCAAACAAGGTTCAGCAGATCCCTTTCTCCAGTCTGGTGTCTGGGTCATCTAGATACTTCCATGTCAATAGAGCTCCCTTCACTAGGGCTGAGTAAGCATGGCTTAATATTTTTGGGACTCTAGGGTAGATTATGACTTGAGAGACAGTAAGTCCAAATATAGGAAATTAATAGGACAGAATGGAATTTTTTGTTGTTGATCAGAGCTTAACTAAATTTAGTAGTGATCCCTTGAGGAAGAAAGAAAGAAAAAAAAAAAACCCTAATTCAACACCCAATTATTTTTAAAAAAGGATCTAAAGACATAGCAGGAAATTAGACCAGCCAGTTTGACATCAGTTAAGTCTCGGAAGCATTTTAAAAAAGATCAAATGCTGGAACATTTAAAAAGCACAGCTTGATAACAGTCAATTAAGGTAGCCTCAGGATGTGGCCAGGAGATTTTAGTAATTTGTGTGTGTACAGCATGGGTGGAAAATCTGAAAGGCATTGCCATAAGAATCAAGAAAAACAGAGTAAAAATCATAAAGCAGGATATGGCTATTTGACAAAGCCCCCCCCCCCTTTTTCCTTTTTACTTTTTTACTTAATAACTGAAGCATGGAATCCTGAGGACCAAAAGAGCCTGGCAGATTGAATTAATAGTTTAATAAACGTGGGTATATATGAATTTCAATTTTAAATCTCTGGCAACTTAGTTTTGTTGCCAACCACTGTTTTTGTTCCAACCACTGTTATTCAGTGATACTAAGATTTTGGGGGTAATTGGATCTGGTTATGGTAGTATCATTCATTGCAGTGCAACCCATGGGCTGATGCCGTTTTATGACTATTTTCTTCAACAAGGTAAGACAGAAATTGAGAGTATTTAGAAACTTTTATTAGCAGTGTGACTGACTACTTTCCTAAAAAACACAGGCTTAAATTTTATATGTTTTTGCTTTTTTAAAGAAAGTCAGTCATAGCAATTAATTTTATTATGTTTTATAAAATTATTTGTCTATGCCTTGTTGAAATAAAAAAAACCCTCCCCCACAAGTAGTTTGAGAAACACTGATGAAGACCTTTTTAAAAGAAATGGCATTTAAAGTATGATGTGTACCGTGTTATTAGAAAATACCAACTTATTTTTCTTGTAGTGAAAAACATCCAAGCACAATTACCTCAGATACATTTGTAAATGGCTTTCAAAAATAGATATTTGAGGGGCGCCTGGGTGGCTCGGTTGGTGAGCGTCCAGTTCTTGATTTTGGCTCAGGTCATGATCTCAGCGTCGGAAGACTGAGCCTCACATTGGTTCCCCACTGGGTGTTTAGTTTGCTTAAGATTCTCTCTCTCTCTGCCCTTCCCTGGCTTCTCTCTCTCCCTCTCAAATAAAAAAAAGTAAACAAAGTTGATGAAACTCATTGGGTTAAAATATTATGGGATCTGGGAGAAGTCTTCCGTTGTGAGCTGTAGCCGCAGCTGAATCTACAGTGAGTAGAATGGTAGATTGGCTGCCTGTTGTGATTCCTAAGGCCTTCCCTGTGTTAGAAATACATGTGTCCTTTGCCTTGTGATTTTGCGTTTCCTGCCAGCATACGTCCAGTCTCTTACTCCGCCCCATTGATACTGGGTTTCACTGGGTGATCTGGCCTGTAGAACATGAGTGGGCAGGCCAGTGTCCCCAGGTTCGGAGACAGGGCCTTCACAGGCATTGTATACTTCCTCTGGCTGGTTTCTGTGACCATCTTGGTTAAGGGCATGGTGCCAGCTCTCTGTGGCTCCTTTGGCATGGCTCCTGGAATGAGACAGGTCAGAGCTAAACCTGACCCAGGGCTTAGAGCCAAGCTAGCCACACTGCAGCCTGAGACAGAGTTCTCCCTGCCAACTTACAGAACCGTCAGCTAGAAAAACAGCTGCTTCTTGTTGTCCGCCACCTAATTCTGGTTTTCTACACAGCATCATTGAGGAAATCACTGGTCAGCACAGTGGGTCACGACATGTCCCATAGTCAATGAATGGCATTCATTTTACCTTTCCTGCCTTGGAAACCTCTTCTGCATGTCCTTTTCGCAAATTCAACTACCTAGTTGACGTTTGAACTTTCCATCACTAATGGACAACTCAAGTGTAACACATTCAAACCTGAACTCTTGATTCTCCCCGTCCCCATCCCAATCACAACGTACTCCACTTCCTGGGAGATGGCAGCTCTGTTCTATCGGCTACTTAGACCAGGGCCTTTGGCATCATCTTTGAGCTCTTACTTGTCTAGTGGGATATGAAATACATTGAAATACATCCTTAATCTGACCATTTCTCATCTCTTCCCCTGCAAGTTCCCCAAGAAGCACTCCTTAGCTGGTCTTCCTCCCCCAACCTTCTTAGTTCTGAGATCTCTTCTGTCCACGTACCAGGTGGGCTAGCCTTTATAATAAAAATCACGTCATCTGACTCTTCTTCCTTGAGCCCTCTCTTGCCTTCTCAGTTCACTCAGAGATCCTTGCCAAGTCACTGTCATGGCCGAGCTGGCCCTCCCTGTCCTAGTCCCAACTGTTGTTCCCATTCACTCCCTGTCACTTGCTCCCCTGTTACTACACATTAGCTGCCTGGCCTCCTTGCTTTCCATAAGTACACCAAGTACGTTTCGATGGAAGACTGTCTTCTTGGAATGCTCTCTTCCCAGGGGTCTGCAAGTTTTGCTTCCTTAATCCCTCTGGAAATCTTACATAATGCTTGCCCTGGCCTCATCTGGAATAATAACTACTACTCCACTGCTTGTGGTCTTGTTCTTTCAACTTATTCTTGATCTTAGTGCCCACCGTCTGGCACATTATTACTTATGCATTTATCTTCTGTCTCCGCTCACCAGAATGGAAATACGCTGAAAAGCAGGCACTGTCTTTCCCGTGGCTGGATTTCTAGCATCAGGTACAGCACCTGGCACATGGAAAGTGCGTAGAAAGATATTACGAAGTATCTGTTGGTGAAAACATGAATTTGATGTCTTTGGAAAGAACATGGCCTTGCTAGGCCCTGAGTGTATGAAGTGTGAACAGGTATTCAGATGCTGACTGACGAGAGCAGAGAGTAAGAAAGGCTCAGCTTCCTGTTCTAATAAGAAGCTGATGTTGGCCACATAAGAAGATCTTTTGATCACGGATTATTAAAGAATGAAAGCACTTGGTTAAAATTAGTCCGGTAGAGGAGGGCATTTTAATTTTACCATTGAACATAGGGAAGTCAGTTACATTCGGGATTTTTAATTTGTATGGATTATTCTGTAAGGATTTGCAGTCCATTTTTGAGCAAGGTTAGTTATAGACCTTGCTCAGTTATCGAAGGTGAGAAAGAAACAGGGCTCATTAGAATCGTTTTTATTCGAGGGGGGAAAAAATACCTTCTCCCTCCATGGAAACTTTGTGGAACTATGGGAAGGCGAGGTTGGCCAGGTAGGAGGTGGTGACTGTCACTCGCTGATTTTGCCCACGCTAGCAGTTTTCTGGCATTTCAGCAGCACACCGTTTTGGTGAGGACTCTATATGTTATTTCAGCAGCAGAATCTCTGCCAAGATCACGAAGCGAGTGCAAACTCCAGGAAATCTTGTAAAAGAAGCAAAAATGTTGTCATATGCTTGGATGTCAGATCAGCTGAGGCAAAACTGCAGCCTACCTAGACCAAAGTCTTACCAAGTATGGTAATTCTGGGGCTTCCATCAGAAGTTGCTGCTCAGAGGTGACAGAATTTTTAACATCATTTCAGAATCTACTCTGTATTAGACGTGTGTGCACTTATCAATACTTTTGTAACACTGAGTGTTACATAGGACTCTGTTCACAGATATATATTACAAAAGGGCAAAAATAAGGGGAAGAATGATACCATGTCTTTAGAAAAATTAAAAAAAAAATCTTCATTTTATTCTAGTTTGTTCTGTCTTCAGTGAACAGAAAAAAATGTTGAATTTTATCTGAGGAAGAAAAGGGATGTAAATAACACTTGTTAAATAACTCTGATGTGCTAGGCACAATGCTAGGAAATTCACATACGCTTTCTAGCTCTAATATAAATTTGTATCTTGTGTGTAACCGGTTTTAAAGATTAGAGGATTTGGAGTCCAATATTCTCAATGTTTCTTAGGGTGAAGAGGAGACAAAAGCAGGTTTCCTCAGACAGGCTAGGTGAGACACAGAATTTTAAGTATTTTGCTTAAAACAACACAGCAAGGCCAGAGTAGGGCAAGGAAATTATTTTACTCTCATTCGGGATAGAAGCTTTCATTGAAGTATCAGCTGTTTCTGTAAGTTTCATGGACAATTTATATCTGACTTTTAAGCAATATTACAATGTAGATTGTTCTGCGTGCTGAATATTCAGTAAAGCAGTTCTTAACTCCCTCAGAGAAGGAACTGTAAATGATTCAGGAGCGTCACCTTGATTTTTTTTCCCCTTTTGGCTTTTTCTCCTAGTATTGAGAAGGGCCCTTTGAAGCAAAGCTTAGTGACCGTATCTTTTTCTCCAATGAAATGCCACTTCTTGAATTTTTTTTCCTTCCGTCTGCTTCAGCTATATATGATCTTCCTGCAGTCTTTTCTTAAGTACTATGCAGTATTTGAAAATGAATTGAATCCTGAAAGTTTTCTTCTTTTTTTTTCCCCCCTGGTAACTGCACAAATCCATTAAGCGTTCTGTTATTCCCTGGGGGTTGAGTGATTTATTATCCTGGCCCTGCTGGTCAGATAAGCAAAAACCGAACTCAGAATGAACAACTGTCTCTGTTTCTTTGAGTGATGGGCACAGAATTTTAAATAATGGTTGGTGAATGGGGAAAAAAACAAGAAAGAAAAATGCATGATTTTTACTTGGTATTAGCTATGGGGTACTGTAGGCAGAGAATTTTTTCTTCTCCTGTCTGAAAATACTGTATGTATTTTTTTTTATTGGAAATTAAGCCACTTTCACTAAGGAAATACATTAAGTTAGTAAATAATATAACCCTCTGAAATGTTTTTACCCAGAGTTTTTATTCTCTTTTGTTTGTATTTAATTTGTTCGGTCTCAATTTTTCCTAAGTTAGGGTGAAGGGGACCAGTAAGTAGTTTCTGGTTTCATTTGTGGGATCATTCATCAGGGATTCCAGTTATTTACCTTATGCCAGGTTCAGTGTCAGTGCTTGAGAAAACAGTAGGGAGAATAAGCACTGCCCGTAAGGCCCGTGACCAAACAAGACACGGGACCACATAAGGCCACACAGACTCGGTCTTGCCGTGGGGTGGGGCAGCCACAGAGGCCCAGACAGTGCAGAGTGGGGTCAGAGAAGAATGCTTCAGAACACTGCCGGAGTCTCAAGACAGGCCTTGCAGAAGATATGATAGTGGAGCTAAATCTTGAAAAATGTTTGCACTGTGTAAAGATAGAAGATTGTTGCTAGCTAAGAGGTAACAACCGTACACAGTTCAGGAGAACAGCTCAGGTCTGGGTTAGAGAGAGATGCAGGCATCACCAGTGTGTCGATAGTGCAGCGACCCAGGAGGGTGTGTAGTACAAAGTGAGGACATGAGAGCTCAGGAGGCACCTCTTGGGGGGTGGGGAGGGGAGGGGCGGGGGGGGGCTTTCTAGGGTAGGGGTGGGAAGTCACAAGTGGGCATGGAGAGGAGCTCACAGAGAAAACTCAAGCAGTCTGCACAGAGAAGTAGAGCCCCCTAAATGATATCGGAGCTTAGTAATCAAGCTTTTCATTTAAAAAAAATCTAGACTAAGCCACATCCTGTGGTTTTATCTTTTAGGTTCCTAGTTTCCTGAACAGAGTAGGTTACTAATATGAAAATACCTAAGGGACACGAATTACTAAACACTATTTTACTTAAATTAGTATCAATGGCACACACATAGGGACACCTTTTGGAAACATTTAAATTTAAGGTAAGATATAAAGGCATTTGAAAACAATAAGACCCAATTATCTATCAGACTGGCAAAGATTATAGAGATTGATGGTACCCACATGTTTAGAAGGACGTCTGGCAAAGGCCATGAAAATTTAAATGTGCCTACCTCTGACCTTGAAATTCTACTTTCAGGAATTGATTTTAAAGAAATACTGTATATTTATTCTTTGTCCAATAAGAGAAAATTATTCAAATAAATTAGGTTTCGTTGTGCAATAGAATATTCCACTGAAAAAGATGAGCCAGAAATACATTTATTGACATGTAAGGATGTCCTCATTGCTATTAGATAGAAGCAGATTGTAAATGACCTCTGTAAGTCACCCTGTTTTTAATATACATATAGAAAGAGGCTGGAAGGATCTACATCAAGATGTTAGCTGTATTCATCCCTGGTGAATCATTGCTAGATGATTTTCGCTTTTCACTTAGTAATTTGATACCATTTTGTACTGTGTGTTTTTGTTATTTTTACAATGAGTATGTATTATTTTCAAACCCTGATAAAAACACTTCCAGTTAAACTATCACGTCACTGACTTGGAAGTCACATTGGCATTGCTAGAAGAAAGAGACTAGTGCTTTGCCACCTTTGATGTGCATAGGATTCAGCAGATCTAAGGTGGGACCTGGCACTCTGCATTTTTCACAAGCCTCTAGGCATGGCCAGTGTTGCTATTTGTGGACCACAGTTTGAATAGAAAATTCTCAACAAACTATAAAAAGCCTGTGGTGGAAGATTTCATTGTTTTTGTTGTGCCTCTTTTATTCCAGGTGGAAATATGCATGGAATAATAAGGGACTTCTGGAAAACAAAACAGGAATAGCTTTTAACGTTCAGTGGCTCTCTTAACTATTAAAGTCAGTGGAACCATCTTCATCTTGTCCAGAGATTCAAGATATCCTCCAGAATTCATGGCTGTCCTGGGCCTCCTCGTCTCAGGGGAGGGCCTTCCTCTCAAAAACAGATTGAGTAACCATCCCCATGTGAAGCTTACCACTCATAAATTGCTTTTCCTTAAAATACTACATTAGTGATTTTCTCTGATAAAATAATCAATGCTTACATATAAATACTTTTTTTTACTTTTTGGCCTTTTCTGAATTGCTTAAACTTTTTAGCATGTCTACCAGTTATTAATTCTTTTAAAAAAAAATAAATAAATAAACCAGCAAATTCAGTCCAGACAAGGTCAAGAGAGGGCATTTTTCAAAATATGTCTTACTCTACTACCAGCATAGCTCTCTACTCAGGCTTTAGTCTTAGCTTATTGGGCCAACACAAGTTTTAGCAAGTCAGTTAAAGGGCTAATGCAACTTAAAAAAGAGAAGAAAAATTACCAAACTAATTCTGTCAGCCTGTTTGACTAATCAACCAAAATTTCTTTTATATTGTTCTTGTTAATGAGCAGACTAGTAGAGCAGTTGGTAGGAACAGTATTTTGGAATGTCTAATTTTGGTATTAGCAAAGGGCACGACTGTGGCAATATGCCATGCATTTCTTTATTGTTAGTTCATTTATTTGATGTGTCCTGTTCTGCTAGAATTTGGGTTTCTTTAATGCAGATTATGTCAGGAGAAGCAGATTTACCCTAAAGCTAAAAAAGCGTTGTATTCACCTGATGGGTGTGTCTTTGCAAAATTTACTAGAATAGGTAATTTAGCCTACATAAATTAAGTTTTCTCTCTCTCCCTTTCTCTCTTCCGCCCCCCTCCCTCCTGTAGGATTCCTTGCAGAAGTATTCAATAGCTGAGGTCCCTGAGTTGGAGCAACCCGTGAGATTGGGGGGCTGGTGGATGATATCCAGAAGATACCATTAACAGCAATTCATTGAAAGCTAGAGATACATTTTAAAAGAATAATGACTAGGCTCTTGGGAGTACCATGAATGCATTGGAGAATTATTTATATTTCCTGCTGATTGGACACAAAAAATTATCAGTGTCAAAGATTATGGAAAAAACTCATACCACAAGAGTGGACAGCTAATTTATTAATGGCTACTGAAAAGTCCAAGAATTTCTAAGATCAGCCACTGCACAGGGAATCTTGAAGAGCCTTGCATTCCTGCAAATCATATATGAAAGGCTCTTGATAGTTTTTCCCAAACTGGTAACAATTCTAAGCACAATATAGGATTATTACAATAATAAATGGTGGAGCTGAAAAAATCCTTCATAAAATGTCACCAAAAAAACAAATTTTGGTCACCTTTGCTAGAGAAGGGACTGAATTTTATTTTCTCCACAGAAAATATTCTAATTTTATTGCCATACAAAGAGATAAAGCAAAAACAAAAACAGCAAAGTGTTTAGAGGCAGGCCTGTTACTTAATAAAAATATACAATTTTTCTGGATCTTCTGAAGTTCTTGAAAGTTATCAGTGTTTCAAGGTTTGTCCATTGTAATTTATTTGTCTGCTATTCCAAATGAATAGTCACTTTTCAACCAAAGTTTACATTTGTATTTTGCATTCTTTTTCTTAAAGAACTTCAAAACGTAGAAGGTTCAAGTCCCGCTGAAGGTGGATATGTCCCTGGTAATTGGAATGACTTGAAAGCCTCGGTGCTACACATGGGATGTTTCCCAGTGTGTTAATATTTTGACATTTTCACCATAAAGGGAAGGCTTTAAGAATGTGTGAAGAAATTCAGAAAAAACTAAAAAATAGACACACCTTCTTGTAGTGTGAAAGTGACTGGTTTTGTGTCATCTAGAACCCACTACATTTTCCCAAGTGAAGCTACTGGGGAGGCTGTAAGTGCAGATGAAAAAAGCTGAAAACAAGGGCTCCTGGGTGGTTCAGTTGGTTAAGCATCTGCCATTGGCTCAGTTCATGATCCCAGGGTCCTGGGATGGAGTCCGGCATTGGGCTCCTTGCTCAGTTGGGAGCCTGCTTTTTCTTCTCCCCCTGCCACTTTCCCTGCTTGTGCTCTCTCTCTCTCTCTCTGTTTCTCTCTAAAAAATAAATAAAATCTTGGGGGGGAAAAATAAGAAAAAGCTGAAAACAGTCCCAGCTGTGTAACCAGCCTCCCACTGCCCCAACCCCCTCCAAAAAAAAAAAAAAAAACAAATTTTAAAAAGCCTTGATGAAGGTGGTTACCCTTGAATCATATTTTGGTGAAATTGGTCTCAGAATACAGTGTTACCTAGGGCTGGCATCTCGAAGGAGAGAACAGAAGGCCAGGATACAAAGGAAGAATGAGTTTCTAAGTGCATCCCCAGGGTTCCTGAGGACCCTTAACTGGGCTGGAATTGTGTTAATATCACTATTGTTTGGGATAGGGCACTTGTTATCATGGGTCATCGCTTTTGAGGCACCTGCCCTACTCCCATTTTCCCCATAAACCTTATTATCTCCAGTGCATGAGATGTTGAATGTGAGCTTTCTCCAGGACCCATTTGTGTCAATACAGCAGAAACACCTGTATTTATACCTTGCCTTATTTGTGGAAGATTTGGAGTAGCTGCTAAGATAAACATGATGTAGAGCAACAACAGGGCTTCAGAGAGGAGCAGTCATCCGACAGAGCAGAGCATAGAAGTTGTTATAAACAATAAGTACAGGAAAATGATAAAAAATTGTCCCCAAAGGAAGAAGTACCGATAAATAAAACTGGGCACTGCTCTGGCTCTTCCTGGCACCCATGACTGAAAGAAAAAAAAAATGCATCTTGATGGTGTTTTCTTTTCGGGATGAAATGGGTCACGGAAATTCAAAAGTTGAGACCCTTTAAAGAAAACATTTCAGCACCACTTGGGGCTCAGAGTAAATGCCCACAAGATGTGGGTGGAAGAGATACAGGCTTGGCCATCAGATGACCTGGTTTTCATCCACGGTGGTAATGAGTTCGTCTACTTGTTAATGTTCTGACCTTGAACATGCTATTTACCTCTTTAAACTTTTCTTAATTGGTGACAGGGGTATAATAATAGCAACTATCTCAGAAGCGCAGATTAATGGTGTTCTATTTTAATATTATTATTTTACAAAAGCAGTGGAAATGTAGCTGAGATGCATAGATTATTATATACCACTTTAGGAAAATAAGGGACATAACATGGGATTATTATCTGAGGAAACATTTCAGTAGACACTTTGTTTTCTGACTAAAGGTCCAGCACTTGACAATTACCAATGGAAAAAATACCTCTCCTTGGGCGATCCTAGGAGAGATCTCTTGTCTGAATGCTTTGAAATCTGGTCCACGCACCGCATTTCATGACTGATAAAAATAGTTGCCTGCTAGCTTCTGGCCCCGAGGTTGATCGCTCGCAGTCTGTGGTTGAAATGTGGCTGGATTGCCAGGGCCTGTGATGGGAGGCTGCCAGGTCAGTTAGCAGAGGTCCCTGCAGGAGCTCACTGTGCCGGCTCGCCAGAGGGGTCCCGGACTCGCCCACCTCTCCCTCCCCCAGTGACTGAGGCCACTGCACTGGTGGGCGCAGTGCACCCTCTTCAGGCTTGCGCAACCTGGCGAATCTGCCCACTGCTCCACTGAGATGATAATCAGCCTTCCGAAGTTTTGAGTTACTGTGCAGCGAGGGATGGCAGGTGCCAGACTGGAGAGAGATGCCCTGTGAGATATTGGACCCCCAACGCTTTGAGCTTTGGGTTTCACCTGCACATCACGGCGACGGTGTGGTGAGCAGCTTGTCTGCTCCCATGTGCCGCGTGGAGCCAGGGAGGCGAGAGCGTGTCGCCAGTATCACAGAACCATTTAAGAGCTGTGACTGTTGTTGCTATCTCTGTAAAAGTGGACTGGCTATTGCCTTTTAGACTGAAGGAGGGAAGTGGAACCCACCAGATTTTATGTCTGTTTTATATCAGCTTTCAACCTTAAACAACTATATTAAGTGCTCTTTCGGTTAGACTGAAATGCTTGAAGAACCTCATTACTGAGTTTAATTATCATGGCATTTCGTAAAAGACGAAAGAGGAGTCTGGCTGGGAGAATCCTGCCCTCTGAGTGCTGATGGTGCTGGTTTGGATTTCAGTAACCACTAGAAGGTGCATTTTGCATTTCTTGCAGATGTACTTTGCAAGGGAGGAAACGGGGAAGGGGCAGGGAGGAAAAAAAAAAACCATGCCACCGATCTGTTTTCTTTTTTGAAATTGTAAATTACATAAAAAAAAAAAGAAATTGAAACATGAATAGACAAAGACTTTGTTTATTTATTGCCAGGAGAGACCCATTAGCATGCCGCACTGTGTTTCCATGGCATTGTGGAGACATAAACAGAAAACACGGACTAATGCATTCAGTTAGGCACAGATTTTAAAGTCTAATGTGCAATCTAAATATATATCACATGTATTCGTGCTATTTATTTATCTATTGTATATCCAGCAGTGAAGGGGGAGACTGCCTAACTAATGGGAGGCTGTGATCCGTTTGTAAATGTGCCTACGCGTTCAAGCCTCTGTCTGTGATGTGTGTCTGTGGCTTCTCCGTGCTCTTTGTTACCTTTGCCTCTTCTTGACTCTTTGCAGCAAACGCAAATGCCTTAATTCACCTTCCAGTCAGGTAACCTACCAGAGGGAAGTGACTTGGGATAAGTGTGTATGAATCACTGTGAGTGATGAGGACGCGGCAAATTGGAGAGCCCATGCTCTCTTGACAAGCAACAATTCTCGACAAGCATAAATGTAGGTTTATTTCATAAGATCTGACAAATTTTCAAGATAATCCATAAATCTGCATTTTTACTGATGGGCACATTTTCGATGAGAATCTGTAAATCTGCATTGTTACCTGAAATCTCCTGATTAAAGAGATTAGCATATTTGTTGGCCAAATGCAACAGAGCAGAAAGAGTGCAAGGGCTGCGAGTTTATGACACCTGACTTGTGATAATAACTTCACTGTTTTTGTGGTTGCTGCTTTTTTTTTTAAAGGTAGAGAGCCTTCGCCACTTCCGTGATGCAAATTGCATATTGCAATAATGCTATTGAGTCAATGTCAGAGCATAGTCCAGAATCCAGGGCTTTGATGCCTGGTATAGAGCTCTTTCCTCATCATCTTGGGTGATTCTGGCCAGTTGATTCTTAGGAAATTTCAGCTGGCTTTTCTCGGAGAGCAGCATCAAACAGAAGGAAAAAACGCAAACCCAAGGTAGAGAATAGCGTGACCTTGTTTCAAAGAGCTCCTCCTCAGTGAGAGAACAACTGATCAGAACAGAACAAGAGGGGCTCCTGGGTGGCTCAGTGGGTTAAGCCTCTCCCTTCAGCTCAGGTCATGATCTCAGGGTCCTGAGATTGAGCCCCACAAAAAGAGAACAGAAAAGAGCGAATAATTTCATTCCCTTGGAGATCATGTTTACAAATAGGATAAATGCCACTCCACAAAGAATTCATTATCAAGCCAGTTAATCACAAAGTCAAAAAGTAGGCTCAGGGAATGCTACTTATAATTGTTATTGGTCTGCATGAAATCAACTGATACCATTAAATTCCCCCCTTTAATTTCAGGGATTCTCCACCACTCCTGTATGGGGTGCTTGTCTTTACATGTTAAAGAGTAAGGAGAGGGGGAGACCTATATTCTGTGCTGTATTAGAAGCAGAGATATGGTATATCTTTACCTTTTCCCCTAAACTCAAGTATGCAGTAGATTTACTTTTTAGGACAGTGTGGTTTGACTCAGCCTAGCTGTGAAATATAGTGTAAGTCTTCAAAGACTGAAGTATGAAGCCATATTGTCTGGAAACAAACAAGAAATCAAAAATATTATTCTGGAGTTAATAGATTTAGTCTGTCTCTAAAAATAACGAATTGTTTGAAAAATATCTAATTGAAGGAAATAATTAGCTTGAAGAATATCAAGAGCCTTCTGTTGGATTGATAATACAACTGATATGTAATGAATGAATTGTATTTTCATTCTCTTACTGGTTTGCCTGCAGTTTGGCAACCACGACGGGAATCACGGTTTCAGGTCACTCTCTTTTGCTTCATTGCCTTTTGCTTTTCATGGGCTCCTGCTTACACTCTGCTTGAGAACCGCCTTTCCTTCTTGGGTATTTTCTTGTTCTTTTTATTCTCGAAGGTCCATTAAGCAGGAAACACCCTATTAGAGCTGCAAAGCGAGTGTGCTTTTTACTCACCCCCTGGCCTGTCAGGAAGAAGGTCTGGTTTTCTACGAAGACGCTCCCCTTGCTCCCCGTATCACAGTGTGCTCGGATTACCTGCCCGGTGCTTGCTGTAGAAATTACAGCTGCCTGGTCGGAGCTTTAATTCACATGCTTGATGTTTAAAAAAAAAAAAAAAATTCGAGGTTGAACTCCATAAATCCAAGTTTTTTGACTGGGTTAGGTCTGCTCTCATTTTTTCTTTTCTTCTTCTTATGTTTAGAATTAAATCTCCTTTTGTGGGAAAGGGAAGAAGATATGAACTCCATGAGAAAGAATATTGTGTCTGGTGAATCTCAATTAGTAAACGCCGAGTTAGCATAGATTGGAAGATACTATATTTTAGGCTGTACTTACTTAAATATTCAGATGAGCCAGCCCTTCTAAAGCTCTTAAACCATGAGGGCAGCTTTGGCCCTCAAGACTGTCTTTTTGTGTTACACTTGCAAGTGCACATGTGCACTGGCATGTGTGAGCTGTTGACGTACCACAGTCATAGCCCACCTCAGGACGTGTCATCATTGAGAAACCAAAAATGTGATTGGCGTTTGCTTGGGGTCTGGTTTTCAGTTTGGCAGAACCTTAATTCCTTCACCAAATTTTCTTGCCTCGTCTTTTCTCATAGCACCTAAGCACAGACAGAACTTCCAGATGAATTAACTGACATCCTGGGCATTGATAGAGGGGAAGTTGATCAACAGGACTGACAGCTGAAGACTGACCCAGACAGCATGAAAATGCCCTAACAGGCCTTGAGCCATGCTTGCAGTTGGGTTGGGGAGAAAATTTTGCTAGAAAGTAGTTTTGAGGAAAGGCAAAAGAGGCAAAGAATCACTGCGAGATTGCAAGATTAGTGAAGTGAGATTAGAACTAGATACTTTGATGATCATGGTTGTGATGCCACTACATGCACTTTTTAAAATTTCTTTGGAGAGAGTCTCTTATAGCTGAAGACCCTTTCTTTGCTGCTGGATGAGATATATAAATTAGAGGTCAGAAGGTTAAGCAGATGAGAACTTGCCCTGTGCCACAGAGGGAGGAAGCAGCTGAGGTGTCTAAGAGAATGGAAGGGTTGGGGAATACCAGAGGGGTCTGGGGAATGGGAAGAGAATTGGTGAGGCTTGGCCAGGCTCGGTGAAAGGTCAAGGAAGAGATAGCTGAATGGCCAGGAAAATCCTGACTGATTTCTGATGCGTCCGAGAGGAGTTATCTAGACTTCATTCTCAGCAGTGGGATGTAAAGCCTTTCATTTGCCATGTCTTGGGTAATTCTCCATTGTTCCTGAATGCTTTGGGCACGTGTGTATTACTTCTGCAACCTGTGAGGGGTTGCTGAGACTGGCATTAAGGTCAAAGGCAAGAGTTGAGTCTCTAAGTAGGACTAAGCCAACCCGGTTTGAGGGGATAGTACTAGTACTTGTCACAAGTCCAACAACGATGACTATGATGGAGATAGTTGTAGGAGTTATTTACTGAAGGCGTAGTACATTCCAGGTACCTCACATACATTATCCTGTTAATTTAATTTTCACCGCAATCCTGCAACTGTGAGCTCCCTGTTTTATCCCTGTCTTCACCCAGCCCTCTGCATTGTTCTGACTTTCACAGAGCCCCAGGAGAAAGTGAATCCTGTTTCCTGAGCTCTGGGTTGCTTATTGTTGGCATTTCCTTCTAAGCAATGGGAGTGGCTTGACCCTAGAACATAAATTTATTACCCAGTGCTGACTAAACACTGTTAGTCAAAGTAGTTACAGGTAAAGGACAGATAAATCTCTCTCTTAGATGCATAGACTCAGGTTAACTTCTTTATAGATACCTCATTTTCTTCCCTTTTATAAAATTCACAGACTTCTTTCTAGGTTCTTTCCCAGGTGGAGTTAAGTAGACTCTGGTGCCACCCCTAATTATGGCTTATTTTACTTCATGTGGTGCCTCATTATAATGCAATTATCAGACATCAGAGGCATCTTGCCCGGGCACCTGGGTATTGGAGTATGCTCAGTACAGATTAAACCCAGAACATGAACTTGACTGGGTCTCATCTGTCTTTGCTCTTGGTTACTCTCCCTCTCGATATAAAAAAATGCACACTATCCCTATGCTTTCCTGGTTTCTGTCCTTGTTTTGTCTTCTTCCCTGCCCCTCCCCTTTACCTTCCCTACTCCCAAGGACACGCTGCCTTGCGAAGTTTCTCATGAATAATCTCCTTTCCTCCCAAACCATAGATTCTGCTCTGATCAATACTTTACTGTGATTCAATGATAGGAAGAGGTAATATCATTCCCTGTTTTACAGATGAGATTTAGGGAGGTAAAGTAAGCCATTCAAGGTCACACAGCTAGGAAGAGATAGAGCTAGAATTCCAACCTGGGTCTCTCTGGCTCCTAAGAACAGCATCTTTCTTTCCCATTCTGGCTTTCTTTCCTGGCAATCCTCTCCCTCCACCAGGGGCCTAGACTGGACAATTTGGTGGCATGAACTGAGCAAGCATTCAGTATTATGAAGGTTTGCAATATCTTTTTATGTTTTTTTCTCAGAACTGTCTTTTTTTTTTTGGATTAAAAATAAAGATCACCATGTGGGTTTAAGTTAGTTCTCGTGTAAGTTGTGGTGATAATAAATTTTTGAAAAAAGGCTTACTTTATTAATTAAGTGAGAATTAAGGGACAGCTCACTTTGCATGTATCTCTCCAAGGTTTAAGTGCAGACTTTCCCCACCAAACTCATTGCAGAAGAGAAAAAAAGTCTTGCTTAACAAGAGAAGCATGTAAAATACCTCCAGCACAAGAAACACCTTTTATTTTACTCGAAGAGTAACTTCAAAACATCAAGCTTTTAAAAAAAAAACAGTGACAATAAATCTTTACAAATGCCTTTCTTCCCACACTGACAATTGTTGAGAATATACTTTGCTCCATTACACTGTGTTATCATAGACAGTGTAAACGATGTTAAAGTATACCCATGTGCCCCCATCCCAGGAACCACAGGAGACTGCCTTTGCCACGTAGTATCTGCTTGTTTTCCTACCTAGCAAGTTGCACTGGGAGTTTTTTTCTTCTTTATGATCCACAGGATGAAAAAAATGTCATTTAAAAAAAAAAAATTTGTTCTGAAAATGCTCAAGCATACACAAGTGTAGAGAGAATTTTATAATTAACCCTCATGTATCCACTTCACCGCAACAATTATTTTAACTCATGGCTCGTCCTGTTCCTTCTATCACTGTTGCTCCCTACCACTTTTTCTTTGGCGGGGAGACAGGTGTTAAAGGGGAATCTAAAGCCAATTCAAACATATTATTCTATGTAAGTCTGAGTCTCATTTTAAGTATCTCTAAATCTAAATTCCAATTTTTCTGAATTGTTTTTATATGTAGTAGACATGGAAATTATTTTTTTTCCCCCAGTTAAGAAGTGATGGAGAGACCTGCAGATGCATGCTGTTGGCTCTTTTGTGTGGTTTCTCTTCCCCGCCCCCAGACATCACTAGAAGTCCCATTTGCAAAGGAGGTAGACCATAAGTGGTAGAGACTGATGGCCTGGCCATGTGCTGGCTATTCTTAACACTGGCCTCTTCTCTGCCATCTTCCTCAGTGCCCAGTAGGAATCTCTTTCCCAGACAAAGGAGTATGTGATGATAATGGGTTGAAGTTGTTTCTACGAAACTCATGAATTTTTCATGTAATTTAAATACAGATTGGGCTGCCAGGGACATGGTTCACTGAGAAACGCTTTCATGCTGAGTCTAGGCATTGTGTCCTCAAAGGCTTGTCTCTCATGGAGATGCGAGGAAGGAAAATAGGAAAAGAAAAATCCAACTTTGTCCTGCAGACCTGGCTTCTGTGACTCCACTTGCCCTCAAAGCACTGGAGTCAAGGCAGAGAGAAAGACATTTTACACTTAGGGTTTCAGCAGCCTTGACTGTTGGCCACATCAGCTGGCTCTGCACCCATAAAGAGTTGCTGGGTGGAGCTGAGGCCTCATTTAGCTAGATTTGTTTATGTGTTTACTCCTGTCAGTGTCTTGTTATTCAGAGAAGACATTTAGGAGATGAGGGCCTGGACAGATATTAAAACCAACAGCAGAACACACAATAGCAAGAACACTTCTTGACAACTCGTTCATTCCTTTATTCAGTTTTGCGCTTCTAAGTCTCGTTCAGCATCTTGGAGATGCTGTAATAAAAAAGTCTCAGTCCACCTGGAGTTTATGCCATAATGGAGGAGCTAGACGATGAGTATGCAAACAAATAAATGGCCGTAGTTGCGTTAAGTCAGATGGAGAAAGTGAAAGTGGTGCTGAGGTACCACCTGAGTGGAAAACAGAGACAGCTACATCCCTCAGTCAGGAGTGGCAGGGTCAGTGCTACTCACAGTGTGGTCTGGGAGCCATCAACACAATCTAGAAACTTCTTATAAATCCAGATTTCCAAAGGTCTGCTAGAAATTTGATCTAAAGATGCACTATCTACTGAATGATTATCTCTGGGGAAGGTGTTCCAGCTGATTTCTGTGCATGTAAATTTTGAGAAACATTGGCCTAGGGAATGCAGACCCAAAACCCAAACCTAAAAGCAGATTCCTGTTGCATGCCCAATATGGGTCAGCAGGGGGCTCTGCTGCTTCTAGTCTTTCTTGGGCCCAGCCTGCAGCGCTTGGGGCTCTCAGACATCACTGGTTGTCAGGAGGAGCTTGAGAAAACTCTCTGGTGTGCACACACACCCTTGCAATTAGATGCTCCAATCAGAGACAGCATGTACCACTTTTTGTACACAACCACATGGCAAGCACTGGGCCAATGGCTGCATCCAGTCCCAAGGGGCCCAGGAAGGATAGGCCTACCTTGTACCCAGAGGAGCAGCACCGCAGGGGAGCAGGAAAGAAGGAAGTGGAGGTAAAAGGGGGTTGATGCTCGGAGCTCAAGGAAGCAGTGCATTCTTTATATAATATTACTAATGACTACAGAGGCTAATACCCAGAATAACATTTCATATCTTTGAGTCACCCATATTCCAGATCCAACCCCATTTGGTCTCCTCTGAGACCAGTGTGATATAGGAAAGTGGTACCACACCGCAGAAAACACGTGGCCCTTGGTTCCAGTCCTTGCTGTGCCACTTGGGCAATTGGTTTAAGCTCTTTGACACTCAGTTGCTTTTTCAGCTATAAATTGGGGGTTAGAATACCTTCCTTGCAGGCTTATTACACAGATATAATGAGATAAGGAATCGAAGGGGCTTTTCCGTGACAAATTGTGGCATTTGTGTCTAATAGTAGACACAAAAGATGCTACTCTTTGTATCTAACAGTAGCCACAAAAGATATTAAATAATGTTACTGATTTAGAGTGGAATAGAATGATTGAATCTTGGGAATTGAAAGGGCTCTTTGAAGTCTCTTAGTCCATTATCCCATCTACTGCAGAAATCCCCAGAAACTTCCTGGCAGTTGGTCTTATAATCATGCTAGAAATTCTGGTGACAAAAATGCCTTTTTTTTTTTTTTTTGAGAAAGTACTTTGCAATCCAGAATTGTGTTTTCAGAGGGCCAGTTCATGGATATGGGTAATTCATACTCGAGGAAAAGTGTGTTCTGTGGTCAAAGAAGTTTGCGAAGTTCTGGGTTCCACAATTAATACACATTTCTTTATTATAAACAGCATTTTGTATTTTCATGAATAATTGTGATTTTTCTAAAAATTGCTACATTATGCAGTATTTTCCAAGTAAGGCTTAGGAGACTAGGATTTTGAGAAACATAAATGTTGATCTAAATATTAAACATCTTTTCTTTACACTGAAGAAAATTCTAGTAACTTGAAACTCTTCCTCTTATCTCTGTTCTTGGGAACAGCAGAAATAAGTTTTCACTGCTTTCCAAGAACAGATTCCACAGAATCAATGTATGCCTCAGACACGTGGTCTGACAGAAAGTGAAATACACCTGAATGGTTGTTGCGGCGTACAAAACCTTTCAATACTAGAGTCTTCATCCCCTGTAGTGTGCATATAAATTGATTATCCCCAACCAGAATATGGGACAAATACCCCTTTCTAATATTTCTAATCCAAACACTGAAGAATGTATTTATCTAAAGGATGAAAGGGAGATTGTGTGTCATCCTTTCTGAGCACTTTTGATGCCTCTTTTCACTCCACCACCGTTAATGCAGCCAACATAACTTTGGAGTTCAAGCTGCACAAGGCAGGAAAATGAAGGGATTGACCAAGGCCACCGAGGGATTATATGTCACCTCCCAGAATAGAAGGCGAAGGTGTCTGGCTCCTGTGGTCTCTGCCTGTGAGCACACCACATCTCCTAAGAGGTCATTTGATGCTGGGCGAGGAACATGAACTGGCGACAGAAGGAAAAGGTTTCAGTGATACCCTTTCCCTCATATGACATCTGTGTGATGAGATCTTCCGATGTCTCCAAATCCACATTAGTTATATAATGCAAGGAGAAATGGCTTCTGTCATCAGAAGGATAGGGTGATTATAGATCTCCTCTGAGCATTTTGAGTAGTGAGTAATCCTTTTGCAAAACACACTTACTCTTCTAACTTACCTTTGCAGAAGAGGAGGCCTTAGGGATACAATGCAAAGAGCTGTGGAATAGGAATCAGGCTGCCTGAACTCCAGCCGTGGCTGTGCCACTAAGAACCTGTGTGTGCATGGGTAAACATGCACCTTATCTTACCTTCTCCTCAGTCAGAATCTGTATTCTTAAAGCAAGTGGGTTAAAACAAATCATCTCTCAGTTTTAATCCTACCTCTATGGCACTATAACTATGTTAAAAACTTTTATTTTCAGTGAAAAGAATTCCTTTTCATTCCCCAAATCAGAAAAATAAGCAAGAACTTTATTTAAATCAACTAAAATGTGGCTCTGAGCTCTCATTTGGCCAACATAAAGTTCAATCTCAGACATCTCTGCATTAACACTTCTCCACAGAGATTTAGTTAGTATTTTAACGTCTTCCTTAGTGCTGGAACATCAGCCAACTCTTAGGTCATCAGTTACAGGACCACACTGGCCCACATTGAGATGCCACTGTGCCTACGGCCTGATGGCATGATGTCCTTTGATTTCAGGGCACACCGCTCCCCTGTCATGCTGAAGACATAGATCTTTCAGCGAAGAGCTTATGTCCAAAATCCTTCTTCCCTAGTGGATAATGAAGCCATTTCATTGGCCACTTCCCAGAAGCTACTATCATAGAGCAACTCTGCTGTCATGGGACCTCTAGATTTTTGTCTTTTTTGACAAACTGAGAGAATAAAACTCATTTTTCTAGTATTCCCCAACGATGTTGTGTCCCCAGAGGTTTATCCAGAAGATAAACAATCTTGAATCTAATTTTATGTTTTGCAAAAGATAGGATGGACTTTTGTCTTCAAGTAACTTCTCCTTTGTATTGAAAAAAATCCCCACATCAAGGAAATACTAAGTGCCTGGCTATCTGCTTAAAACAGAAGAAAGGAAAACATGGGGGAAACAAACATAAATTAACATTTTGATAAATTATACTGACTAGGTGGTAACACACACACAATTTTATAATTTATGAAGGAGAAAGAAAATGTTCGAAACACTTTTTTATTCCACACTTTTAGTACAGAATGCTTAAAATCAAGATAGGCAAAAATGAAATTACATGTTTAAAACATTTATGATCTAACCTCTTAGAGAATTCTATTTTTAATATTTTGGTGTATATACTTTTGTACTTTCTATATGCATGTGTACTATTGCTATTATTAAATGTAACTAACATTTATTGTTTGTTTGCTAAGACACAAGAGGCATGAGGAAAATCTAATTCATGATTAATACAGAGCACCCAGACTTTGAATAAGGAAATATTTTAAGCAGCTATATTTATTGAGGATTTATCATATCTATATACCAACCTTTATGCAAAACCCTTTAAGCACATCTTTTTATTTAATCTTTGTATCAAACCATTAGATTAACATATCATGGTAGATACTGATGGTCATTTAGAAAGTCATTGTCTCGCTTCCCCACTTCTTTTTTTTTTTTTTTAAAGATTTTATTTATTTATTTATACGACAGACAGAGATCACAAGCAGGCAGAGAGGCAGGCAGAGAGAGAGAGGGGGAAGCAGGCTCCCTGCTGAGCAGAGAGCCCGATAAGGGGCTCAATCCCAGGACCCTGAGATCATGACCTGAGCTGAAGGCAGAGGCTTAATCCAATGAGCCACCCAGGTGCCCCTCTCTTCCCCACTCCTTACCAGAAGTTCAGTCTCTGCTGAACTTCTGGGGCTGTGTAGGTACCGCTGCCATGAAGTCCAGCTGGGTCCCTGCCACATGGGCCCCACCCACCCCAGCACCCCCTCCGGTAATCTATTCTCCTTTGTATCCTATCCCACCTCTAACTTTCAGGATGGGCCTAATTAATATAGGAGTGATTCTATTTCAACAGGTAGTGATTCATTTAACCAGTCAGTTACTCAGTCCTGGACAAGGAGACATGGAGAGTTGGTTGGGTATTTATGGATGTGAATCCATGATCATAAGCAAAGAAATTCAAGAAGAGGCCATTTCTTCCTCTTCTTCTTCTTTTTTTAAAAATTTTAGATATAGCTGAGTATGATGTCATGTCTCTCATTGTTTAATCTATTTTGAATTAGTGTTTCTGTGTCTTGGGCTACCAGCATCCTGACTAGTATAGTGTTATCTCATTTCTACAGATGATGAAATTGCAGTTCAGCTATTGCCCAAGTTAGTAAGACAAACTCCATCTTGGATTTATGAGTCCAGAATCTCCACTCATATGCTTGAAAATTTTTTTGTGTCTAAGTCACTGGTGTTTCTTTTTTGGTGAACCCACTGTTCGTGTCAGTTTAAATCCAATATATATTTTGTTTTTGTATAATTTCGATAAGACATTTGTAGAAAGCCTCTGATACATTTCTGGTACTTATTTTTATTTCTAAATTAACCTCAACATTGATGTTTCTTTTCTTTTTTTTTTTTTAATTTCTTAAAATTTTTTATTTTTTTATCCCCAGGGGTACAAGTCTGTGAATCGCCAGGTTTACACACTTCACAGCACTCACCAAAGCACATACCCTCCCCAATGTCCATAACCTCACCCCCCTTCTCCCATCCCCCCTCACCCCAGCAACCCTCAGTTTGTTTTGTGAGATTAAGAGTCACTTATGGTTTGTCTCCCTCCCAATCCCATCTTGTTTCATTTATTCTTCTCCTACCCACTTAAGCCCCCATGTTGCATCACCACTTCCTCATATCAGGGAGATCATATGATAGTTGTCTTTCTCTGCTTGACTTATTTCGCTAAGCATGATATGCTCTAGTTCCATCCATGTTGTCACAAATGGCAAGATTTCATTTCTTTTGATGGCTGCATAGTATTCCATTGTGTATATATACCACATCTTCTTGATCCATTCATCTGTTGATGGACATCTAGGTTCTTTCCATAGTTTGGCTATTGTAGACATTGCTGCTATAAACATTCAGGTGCACGTGCCCCTTCGGATCACTACATTTGTATCTTTAGGGTAAATACCCAGTAGTGCAATTGCTGGGTCATAGGGCGGTTCTATTTTCAACATTTTGAGGAACCTCCATGCTGTTTTCCAGAGTGGTTGCACCAGCTTGCATTCCCACCAACAGTGTAGGAGGGTTCCCCTTTCTCCGCATCCTCGCCAGCATCTGTCATTTCCTGACTTGTTGATTTTAGCCATTCTGACTGGTGTGAGGTGATATCTCATTGTGGTTTTGATTTGTATTTCCCTGATGTTTCTTATTTTTGTTGTTCTAACTCTACAAGGTTGCATTTCAGTTTCAGTCCAACACATTCTAAAACATCATGAGGGCACCTGGGTGCTCAGTTGGTTAAGCATCTGCCTTTGGCTCAGGTCATTATCCCAGAATTCCTGGGATCATGCCCCACATTGGGCTCTTTGCTCAGTGGGGAGCCTGCTTCTCCCTTTCCCTCTATCCCTCCCCTCTGCTCCTGCTATCTCTCACACACACTCTCTCTCCTTAAAATAATTAAATTAATAAAATCTTTTTTAAAAACCCCCAAAAACATGATGAACCAATTATAACTTACTATTTAAAATACACCTTCTGGCAATGCAGTCCTTTTAGTTGGACATCTCAGAGTATCAGTCTTTCAGCACTTTGACTTGTGGTGACTTCTTTTCCTGCCACCTATCACTTTGTAAGTTTCTTTAGTGCAGAGGCTGTATATACTTATATTTTTGTTCTTTTAAGCTAGATAGCTAAAAATCTGGTCCATTTATGGGAGGTATGGACAGAATAGTTGCATTTACTGAGTGTTAAATAATGGTAAGTTAATAGGCATATTCTAGGGGTGTATAAATGATACATCACCATCAAATAAGCTATAGGTTAGATTTTATTATCTTCATTTCACAGCACAGTTGAGAAAAAGTTCAGAGGTGATAATTACCATTCATTCATTCATTCAGTAAGCAAATATTTCTTAAGCACAGACATTCTAATAGTTTTTACAGATACAGTAGTAAACAAGTTATGGTTTCTGTCGACAATAATATAATAGTTAAAGGACAAAGACAAAGAAGTAAAGAGGCAGTTATTATAGAATGAGATGGAAAGGGAAGCCTAGGGAATTATGGGAGCAAGAAAGAGACATACCTGACTACAATGTGGTAATTAGGGAGGATTTCCTTAAAGACCTAGCATCTGATTGAATCTTAAAAGAGAAAGTAAGAGCTGGCCAGGTAAATCTAGACTTAGATTGGTCTAAGTTTAGTTTAGGGGGATTAGCTAAGACTTCAAGGGAGAAGCCTCCCACGTGCAAGTCTCTGAGGCATACTGTGGGCGTGACATATCTTTTGATGTTAGAGAATGGGGTTTGATGAGGATGGTGAGATATGAGGCTGGAATGGTCTAAGTCTGATTTTTTAATTACCTTAATTGATGTGCTAAGAAAGTTGAATTTTGCCCTGTAAGAACTGGGGGGCTATTTGGGGCCCTTGAGTAGAAGAATGGTTTATTGCTCTTTTGGAAAGGGCGGAGGGGCGCCTGGGTGGCTCAGTGGGTTAAGCCTCTGCCTTCAGCTCAGGTCATGATCTCAGGGTCCTGGGGTCAAGCCCCGAATGGGGCTTTCTGCTCATCAGGGAGCCTGCTTCCCCCCTCTCTCTCTGCCTGCCTTTCTGCCTACTTGTGATCTCTCTCTCTCTCTTTGTGTCAAATAAATAAATAAAATCTTTAAAAAAAAAAAAGAAAAGAAAGGGTGGAGAATGGTTTAGAGGAGGGTATGAGGAAGCTTTTCTGTAAGGGACCACATAGCAAATAATTTCAGCTTTGGGATCATGGTGTCCTTCTTGTTTGTTAGCATTGCCCCAAAGCAGCAGTAGACAGTACCTTCATGTGCAAATGATTGAACATGGCTGTATTCCAATAAACTTTATTTACAATACCAGGCGGGTCGGGGGAATGGTCAGATTTGGCCAGTAGGCTGTTCTTGGCTGAACACTGGTTTAGAAACAAGTGAAAATCAGGAGATAGGAAGTCGTTATAGTAATCCAACTAAAGTCTGAAAGAAATAATGTGAGTAGAAAGAAGAAGCAGATTTCCAAGATACTAGGAAATGGTTTCACTAGGACTTAGAGATTGATTTGATCTGTGCATAGAAGGAGGGGTAAGAATGATTCTTAGAGGACTAGTATAGACCATGGTGTAGATGATTGTGCTTTAACTGGAAACAGCTGGCTGAAAAAGTGAAGTGGGAAGAAAAGTCCTATTTAGATAAATTGAGAATAAAGTATGTGTCAGCATTCAGGTAGAGATTTCAGTGGGCAGTTGGACATAGTTAATTTAGGTACTCAGGGGAGCCGCCTAGGCTAGCCACAAGGATTTGATTGTCATTGACGTATTTGAAATATAACCGAAGGTAAGAGAGTGGGAGAAATCTTCGAGGAAGAGAGAGAAGAAGAGCAGAAGACTGGGAATGGCACCGCTGGGAACCATGATACCTCGGGTACAGGCAGAAGAAGTGGTTTCCCTGAAGAGAGCTAAAGAGGAGTCCCAGAGAGGTACCAGAAGTGTCATTATGGAAGACAAAGGAAGAGATCAAGGAACAGATAAAGTTAATGGTATCTAATACTGTGTCTATTCATTTTTGCCTTAACGGCTTTGTATGAAACAGAGGAGGGATGGGGAGTAAAACCTGTTTGCAGTGAACTGAAGAGTATGGTTCAAGGTATTCACATCTCTTTTGAGAAATATGATTGTGAAATGGAAAAAAGAAATAGACGGGGAAATGTGTGATGTGTTTTAATAAAGATGGGAAGGACCGGATGGTATTTACTTTTCTGATGGGAAAATACTTGAGAGAAAACATTGAAGATGCATAAAAGGAGGGCAGTTGATGGAGGAAGTTCTCAGAAGAAGTGGACAGGAGTTGGCTCCAGGGCCTAGGCTGCATGCTTACCATCGACAGGAGGAAGGGCACAGCTTCTTCCATCGGGACAGGGAAGCAGGAAGCAGAAGTACATATTTTAGTGAGTTACTAGGTAGAGGGTTGGGCAGGAAGCTAAGAGAAGTCTATTTACACTAAGAAGTTTGAGCCAGGGTCTTTGCTAAGGGAGAAGGTGTTTTGGTTTGGTTTGGGATGTGTGTGTTGTGTGTGTGTGTGTTTGGAAGCTTCAAAGATGTAGAGAAGATTAAAAGATTCCCTTCTTTGGAAATCTCAGAAGGAAAATAAAATGTTTTTGGCAGATCTTCAGCTCATACATGACAAATCTGGTAATGGAATTCCTTTTTTTTTTTTTTAAAGATTTTACTTATTTATTTGACAGAGACACAGTGAGAGAGGGAGCACAAACAGGGGGAGAGGGAAAGGGAGAAGCAGGTTTGCCACTTAGCAAGGAGCACGATGTGGGGCTCGATCCCAGGACCCTGGGATCATGACCTCAGCCAAAGGCAGACGCTTAACAATGGAGCCACCCAGGTGCCGCTGGTAATGGAATTCTTAACTCTGTAAGTCTAGAACCACCATTTTGTCTAGTGTACAATGCTGGCTGGGAGAACTTAGGGAGTTGTATGTTTATGTGGAGCTAACTAGTTCCAAGGGACCAAAGACATACCTATTTATAAGGATTTGGTCCTTTGTTCTAGTTTTTCTTATATAGCATTTGTGAAGCACTAATGGAGTCTTGTTTAAGGCCCTGTGTGCACAGTGACTTCCATATATCAGTTTATTTTGTGAGGACAACAAACTGCATGGGGAAACCTTTTTTTTTTTTTTTTTTTTTTTTGAGAGAGCAGGAGCAGAGGGATAAGGGCAAACAGATTCCCCACTGAGCAGGGAGCCCAACACCACCGGGGCTCAATCCCAGGACCCTGGGATCATGACCTGAGCCAAAGGCAAATGCTTAATCCACTGAGCCACCCTTGCGCCCCTGGATGGGGAAAACATTTTAACATGGACTTTCCCATCCCTCAGTAAACAAATGACTAAGGCATTGCTCCAAGTTTAAGTATAGGGGATAGCGAGGGGGCGGGGGGGAACCTCACAAAAGCAAAGATAAATCATAAAGACTCAAACCAGGGATAAATGAAAAAATTTCAAGCAAAATATCTCAGCGATTGTCAGGGACTTCCCACAATGTCGTTCTTTCTTTGCAGATTTTAGGGTCATAAAAATGACTCTTCTGTGTTCTCCAAGTCCTCAGAACAGAGTGAGACAGGGGTTGAAAAATTTACTTGCTTGTTAAAAGTTTCTTGCTACTGCCCTGTTATTTATGGTCCACCTCTTTCTTCTGGCTCCGTAAAGTAGTTATTTAATGCAAATTTGAAAAAGTCCCGTGTAAACTCACAGATCAGTGGTAAATCTACACAGTTGAGGAGAAGAGAGTCAGTCTCCCTTAGCTAGCAGACCTATGGATGAAAAAACTGCGGGGAAAACTTTTTTGCTGTTTTCTGACAGGGTATGTTAATTTGTCTAATTTCATAAGATCCTCTCTCTCATTATCCCAAAGAACAGGGCTTGTTCTTATAACCTGGTTGGGTCCTTCTAATGTACATCCACAGGAGAGAACTATCAGAGGAAGGATGAACAAGTTGAATTAGAACGGATGTTATAATTTACTTTTTTGAGGGGTCTATAAATGACAGAGCATTTCACCAAGCATTTATCACTGTGCATAAACTCAGTTATTTTGGACTACCCAATTATGTGCTACATTAATATTTTACGTGTGGCACACTACATTTCACTGTGTCACTAAAATTAAATTTGACGACTGCAAACACTGGCAGCAAACCAATTTGTGTAAAATGTGGTTATAGTATCATTCGCTCAGATGTCTACCCCATTCTAATCATCTACAGTTCAAAGCAACAGAAGGCTCTATTTCTTCCAACAATAATTTGATAACTTAGATAATCTTTCAAATATGAAGTTTCAACCAGTCCCCAAACTGGAGGTTAATGTACCCCTTCTTATAGGATTCTGCCTTCCGTGATGAAAGCCGTGATTGGCTTTAGGGAATGAGCCAGCGTCCAGCCTCCTCTCATGGATCTGCCTCACACCCTAGAGAAGCTCTTCCAGGTCAGGCTGAGAACCACTGCTCTGGAAACTAATGAGATTGTGATATAGTTGTAAAGCATCTCCTATATTAATGAAGGCTTCTTATATATGCACATATATGAATTTATCCAAGATGGCTACAGACTTTAAAAACAGCCAGGTCATTGGGAACCTGGGTGGCTCAGTGGGTTAAGCCTCTGCCTTCGGCTCAGGTCATGATCTCAGGGTCCTGGGATCGTGTCTCACATTGGGCTCTCTGCTCAGCAGGGAGCCTGCTTCCTCCTCTCTCTCTCTCTCTCTCTCTCTCTCTCTCTCTGCCTGCCTCTCTACCTACTTGTGATCTCTGTCAAATAAATAAATAAAATCTTAAAAAAAAAAAGCCAGGTCATTAACTATTCTTCATATTTTATTTCTGATTGCCTAGTACTTTATTTATTTTTTTATTCATTTTTTAAAGGTTTTATTTATCTATTTGACACAGAGAGAGAGATCACAAGTAGGCAGAGAGAGAGAGGGGGAAGTAGGCTCCCTGCTGAGCAGAGCCCCCAATGTGGGGCTCTATCCCAGGACCCTGGGATCATGACCTGAGTCGAAGGCAGAGGCTTTAATTCACTGAGCCACCCAGGTTCCCTGCCTAGTACTTTATAAGAGATTTAGTCTTGTTTGCAGTTTTTAGTGTCTGTAAATAAATTTGTTTTTGGTCTCCCAAGTCTTGCATTTCGTATCTTGAAGCTAGTTGTGTGTTTGAATGTGGACACATCTGTTACAGAATTTTTTTTTTTTTTCCAAGACTCTCATGTCTTAAGCCTTAGGCCAAAGGGACAATTTACCAAGTATGAAATTAATCTTTTTCCTGGGAATGTTTTCTTAGGTATTGTTTTCATCTATGGTACACGTTACTTTAATTGATCTTTATGTCTTTGACACAATATTCATTTACGGAATTAATGATTGGAAATTACTTTCCTCCCTTGGTTGATTTGGATATGTTAAAGATGTGGCTTTAGAGGATATTTTTACTTTAGCAAGGTGCAAGTATTTTTCTTAAAGTTCATTTAAGTTAAAAAAAAATACTAAATTTTAAATTACAAATTATTTGAAACAAAAAATACAGAAAATCATGTAATGAACTTCTGTTTACTCACCACTGAGATTAAACAGGTGATGATTTTTAATACTTACTTCAGAAGGGATATCTAGGATCTGAACCATATAATTAATGAACTTGATCAGTAAAGGATGACAGCTTTGTTTCTTTTCAGTTGCTGTTCCTTTATTTCTTTTTGTTATGTCATTGAGCTGGATTCTGTCTTCCATATGATGTTGAATAGAAATCTGTTTTTTTAAAAGGGTTGATTCAGGTGTTTTATCATTAGGTTTGCTGTCAGGTTTAAGGAGATTGATTTTGTGAGAGTAAGAATGTTTCCTCCTATTTCTGCTGCTCTGAATATTCCCTTCTCCCCATCCCCTGGTCCAAGGAAAAGGTGTGGAATTTTGTCACATATTTTGTATTCTTCCAGAAATGGAGCAGTTAGTATGATGTTTTTTATTGACTTTATCTTTTTAGAGAAGTTTTACGTTTACAGCAAATTTGAGGTGAGGGTATAAAGATTTCCTACGTATTCTCTATTCCCACATAGATACAGCCTCCCCATTGTCAACCTCCTAACCAGTGTGGTATTATTTGTTACGTGATGAATTTACATTGGCATGTCATAAACACTCAAAGTACATAGTTTGATCTTGGTGTAGATTCCATGGGTTTGGAAAAATGTATGACGACATATATATCTGTCATTATAGAATCATACAGAGCATTTTCTTTGCTCTCAGAATCCTCCATGCTGCACATATTCATTGTCCCATGCTCCTCTAACTCTTGGCAACAGCTGATTTTTTTTTTTAACTGTTTCCATAGTTTTGCCTTTCCCAGCACATCATATAGTTGGAATCATACAGTATGTAGCCTTTTCAGATTATCTTGTTTCACTTAGTAATATGCAATTAAATCTCCTCTGTCTTTTTCTGACTTGATAGCTCATTTCCTTTTCAGTGTGGAATGATAGGCCATTGCCTGGATGTACCACAGTTAAGGAATCCATTCACCTACTGAAGGGCATTTTGGTTACCTCCAAGTTTGGGGAATTATGAGTAAAGCTGCTGTAAATATCTGTGTGGAGGTTTTTATGTGGACATAAGTTTTTGTCTCCTTTGGGTAAATACCAAGGGGCGTGATTGCTGGATCATATGGTAGGAGCTTGTCTTGTTTTGAAAGAAAGGCAATTGTCTTCCCACGTGGCAAAGAACCATTTTGCATTCCTGCCAGCATTGAGTGAGAGCTCCTGTTGCTCCCCATCCTTGCCAATATTTGGTGTTGTCAGTGTCCTGGATTTTGGCCATTCTTATATGTGTTGGTGGTATCCAGAAGGTTTTAGGAACCTCATTGCTAGTCTCTTTAGTATTTGGACCTGAGTCACATCTCGTATTCTCTAAATAGTTTTGCTCTACTTTTAACATGTAGCCTGAATGTTTTTTACTGAAATTCTTAATCTTTACAGAGATGTTAAACTGATTTCTGTCATTCCTCAGTGTCAGAACATTTTTGAATTTGAATCTTTACATATTTAATCAGTTGAAACTCAGAACATTCTTATCACTTTTAAATCAGCTTTAGCCCCAGGAAAGTAACTTAGCAAAGTAAAATAAAATGAAATAAATAAGTAAAATGTGTGAATACATGAGATTCGTGGGCGGTGCAAAGAGCTGTATTTGTACTCAAAGTAGTAGTGCCTTTCAAAATTGATTTAGCAGCAAACTGTATCTTCAAACAAAATATAAGTAGAATGCCAATGCCAAAAATAGATAAAACAGCATCTTGTGTTGATGGCTTCATGGTGGGCAGAATGAGACAGGGACCTGGGTTCTTTTTTAATAGATAACCCCCACATTTTTACCCTCCGTGGTGCTGAGAGGTCCCTCAGATGTCACAAAGTATTGTCTTGAGGCACTTTTCTAAGATAATTACATATAGTTGTTGACAAATATTACAGATTATGTACATTGAAGTCGGCATTGCTCTTAAAATTTGAGAATTTACACATTTCTTATAGTACATTTTTATAGCTCACAACAATGTAAATAAGCAAGATGTAAAAATAACTTGGAAATTCTATTTCCACTGCCTAATGATACTACCTAGACTTTTGTACCTACTTAAGGAAATCACCATAAGAAACTATATTTTTATTCCAATCATGGTAATATTGCTCAAAATATATTTGGATTACTCATTGAGTCCATTTGTGAACCATTATAGAAAACAAGTGTCAATAGATTAAAGTCATAACTTGTTTTGAAAGCAAATGGAATTACCATCACTGGATAGATCTTTTGAGTATTTCTAAAAAATCAAAGCAAACATCAAAAGGATGAAGTTTCGCCACTATTACAGCTTTTCAAAGCAAAGGGAATTGCAAATGCCAACTGTAGTTCCAAAAGAGAAGTTTCTAATATGATATGACTAGGGACAATTGTAGCATCATTAGAATAAATGTATAACCTCATTTATGGTGATTTCCTTGAAGAGTTCTGTGTTTCTGTGGCTGTCTGAGTTGTGATATGATTGTTCAAGAAGAGTCATGCCTGGTAGATTCAGAACAGACTGCAGGATAGGGAAGATAGCAAGAAGGAAGGATCTCCTAGTTGGGGCAGGCTGGTGAACCTACAAGGAAGGTCAAGAGTGGCCACTGTGACTTAGTGGCCGAGACTGAAAGATGAAATCAGTTTGTGGGCTTAAATAGAAAAAGGACTTTGCCAGTAATTATATTAAAAACTCCCAATTTAAAGGTAAATTCATAATTTTAATAATTTTACAGTCAAATAAATATTTGAGTCTCAATTATATGTAAAGCACTCTTCCTATTTCATTCAGAAAATAAAAAATAATTTTAACTTTTTCAGACATAAAATAATGTTTTTCCAAGTTTCTTTTGGAAATGTTCTACATCTATTTTATTTTCTTAAAATATAAATTGTAAAGTTTCTATAACATTATAGAAAATTTATGAATATGGCAAAAGTAGCTAATTTTCCAAAACCAAATGAAAGAATAATTTGTTTATTTTACCTACTAGCATTTTCATGTGCTCTTCTATATAATAATGCATGAGTTGTATATTTTGCTTTATGTTTTTAGCTAACAATAAATCACAAATGTTTGCATATTTTTACGTGTTCTTTATACTGTTATGTGTCATTGCTGCAGAAAGTCCAATGAAAAGAGCTAGCACAGTTTATCTAACCGCTTCCCTATTCCAAATTTAGCTTACTTTCAACTTTTACAAGGGACAGGTGCAAAAGAGCAAATTCATTTCACAAAACATTTTTAAATCATTAAAAAGAAATTTGATGAAGGGCTAGGAGTGTGGTTGACATAAGAAAGTAGCTTTGGTACAGTACAAAACATTCCAGATTTGAATTAGCAGCCATGGATTTAAGTTCCTTCCTCCATAATGTATCAACAGTATGACCTGGGAAAGTTACATGACCCCGTCTGTGTTCATATACTATTTTTCACATATCTCTATCACCAGGCTTATTATAGTGTATCTTTATGAGCCATTCATGCATCCGTGACCTTTAGACTGGATATTCAAGACAGTTTTCTTGACTTACTCATCTTTGCCATTCCGAGTTCCGAGAAGAGACTGACAGAAAACAGATGATCAATTATGGTTTGTTGGCTAAAATGCAGAGTTGTTGTAAAAGTTAAGATGACAAAGGAAAGTTCTGAGGACTATACCACTGCAGACTATTAAAAATAAAAATCAGAGAACTGAGTTTTAATGGAAGAAATGAAAAATTTGATACAAGATATTACTCAACTTTGTGTTTCATCCTCTTGAGTTCGTAAGAGTTGCATATTGAAGTGTTCTCTGTTGTGTGAGTGTAGGTAGAAGTTGGCGTGAATTCCAAGTAATCACAGTTGCTGCAGAGGGATTGTATTATTTAAGGATTATTTTCACGGTTCATGAATATCACAAGTACACATTGCCCCTTTCCTGGTGGTAGACTTTTGGCGTGAAAGTACTAGAATTCATCTCTGATCCTTCCTCTGTGACTTCCATGGGCTGCTCTTCTTCATATGTTTGTGCTCTGATGGAGAGAGGATTGGTGTTTTCCCCTGGCTTGAAGTTAATTTGAGTCATGCTCAGCACCTAAGTGAGTATCCCTTCTCATGCTTTGTGTGGCACAGCTTCACACAAGGCTTGTGCTCCATGTTTTATCAGGCAGCCCAGAGTATGGTTATCTCAACCCAGGCAGAAACAAGGTCACCTCTCTGTCTGACCTGGCCTGGAGACTTGTAGGTGATGCCAGCATCTCTGGGAGATCTAGGCAATGCTTCATGATGTTGGGAGTCCTAAGAATAATGGTTTTAACCTCTGATAGGTCGCCTAGACCTAGATTTTGAACTTCTACTTCTACTGGCAGGATTCTTGGTGCAGATCAGATGAATGGAAAACAAAACATTTAGCAACTGTTTGACAACCCTCAAAAACTCTTGAATCTAATTGTCAGCCAGCTTTCCAATGAGGATGCTGAGCTATAGTTCACTGTCTTATCAGGTTATGCTGTCCCATTTCACAAGCTCCTCCCCATTCATTATTCTCCCATTCCAGCCTTGAGAAGCAATTGTTCCCAAGGATGACTTCAGTTGATTATCCAGAGGTGTCAGTCATGATTAATACCTACCTTATATCGTGCATCATCTTTTTTTTTCCCTTTGGGGCCCCAAGAGCAATGTCCTTTTCTGCTCCTGGCTGCCACAACAAATAAGTTCCCCTGTATTGTATTTACGGAAAGACATATTTCCTGATGTCTGTGCCCTGCACAGGTTAGCAGATTGGATGGCAGTAGTTAGGATCGTCATAAATCCGACGCTGGCATGATGTGTCTGGGGTGCTGCCAGCGGTCAGACTCATGGAGCTGCCATAAAGGGCTGTCTGAGAAATGACAACCAGAAATAGTACAGAGGTTCTTCTCGCCCCTCCCACCTCAATCACAGTGGGTAACAAAGGGAATCCAGGAAGTCAGAGCCTCAATGTGGGAGCTGAGAGCAGTCCTTGTTTCCTGCATGTGCTGAGTCTGAAGCCTGGAGGTGTAACCGAAGAGCGTGGGTGTGGGGTGAGCCCCAGCAGCTCTGGGTTCAAGGACCTCCCCTCTCTCTTTCAGGTTTACAGAGTCAGGTGAGGAAACACTTTGAGCTTTAGGTTCTTCATTTGTAAATAAGGTTAGTGATCTGTAACTTGCCATTTGTGGAGATTAACCCCCATATTATGTATGAAAATGCTTTGTAACCTATCAAGTACTGTAGGAATATGAGGATTTAGTGTCTTCTGTCTGGAAACTTAGGTGTTGCCTCTTCTTGGGTCTCAAAGTCAAAGTACGTCGGTTCCCATGGCTGCGTCTGCCACGCTGTTTGCTTGTCTTACCCTTGTCTGCTGCATTTCCCTGACCTTTGGGTTTGCTGTGACCCTTGGCTCTGGCAGGACAACTCCCTGTTGCTGTGTTTGGCTTCTGTGTGTACCCTTAGGCTTGACTCTCTGCCTACTTTGCTTTCCAGTATGTTCTTGGTCGCCATTCTGTGTTCTCTCATCCCAGCTCACTGCCCTGAAGCTTCCCTTTTCCTCAGTTAGCCATAGTTCCACCTGACAAAATGTTTCAAGAACTTTTTCAGGTAGTTAGAAATGCAGTTCGTGATATGCTTTGTCTTTAATTTAAGTGGGATTTGATTTTGCATGTGGTCAGGGTTAGGAAACTAGATTTTTGTCTTCCAGATGGGATCCTGTAAGTTTTCAGTAAGGATTCTTAGATTGGAAGGGAGAGACATACAGTAATTAAAAGTAGCCTGAAATTAAACTAGCGTAGACCCTGAATTGGGAAATGGGCCAGGGAGGGAAGAGAATAAAAAAAGCAGAAGGCTTTTAAAGGCTTTGTGTCATTGTGTGTGCTTATGGTTAATTTTTAATTTTCATATAATAGAGCCACATCAATTTTATTATGATTTGTATGACTAGGAAAATACCATTAGGAAAATTGAAGGGAATATTAGAATTTCAGAATAAACCAGAGGGAGTGTAGTAGGGATAAATAGACATTTGAGCAGACCAGGAAAAGAAAGGGAAAAAGAGAACTGGAAACTAAATCAACAGTTAAAACAAAATAAGGTAGGAGGTAGGCTTTTGGGAAGTAACTGAAGTCTGGTTTACACATATGATTTCAACTGAGGAAAACAGGAGTGAAATAAAGTCTGACTTCTGTGGGTATGCTCATGGAAACTGGGCACAGCTCAGCTCATTCTTGGTGTAGCATTACAACAGGTCCACCCCGAATCTTCGAAGAACCTCCGGCGAGAGTCCAAATGGAGACCCATATACCATAGGTCTACATAATTATTCCAAAAGCCTTACGTCCAACTCACACATTGATAAATAAGATATTTGTCTAACCTTCTATCTTTTTTGTTTTACTTTGGCACAAATATTTTCTTTTCTTTCTTTTAGAAATTGGAAGAGGGGGATGGTGGAGAGGGCAGAGGGCGGAGGAGAGAGCGAATTTTAAGCAGGCTCTTTCTCATGGGCTGGCACAGAGCTCAACACGGGCTCCATCTCACAACCTGAGATCATGACCTGAGCCAAAATCAAGTCAGATACTTAACCTACTGAGTCACCCAGGAGCCCCGGCACAAATATTCTCGTAATGCCTTTGGAAGACCAGCTTCAAATTTGGGATCGTTGGACCTATGTGCCAGAAAATAGCAATGCGGGGAGAAGCAGCCTCATGCATACCAGCCTTTTTTCCTTAGCCATACTGCCTTGTGCTGCAATGCAAGGGGCTATACACACACACACACACACACAGGCACTCCAGCCTACATGTCCAAGCTCTGTCCACATCCCCAGCAAACAGCTGCTCCTTTTCCATAGCTGGGGCCTAAGGATGTGCCTGTTGGTTTCCTCTGCTCACGGAGAGAGAGACAAGGGAGGATCTAGAGGAGACGGAGCTTGTTTGGGCAGGAGATACTGGGTTCATGGTCTTGAAGGGGTCAGGGCAGAGACTCTAGATGGGCATGTGCTTTTGGCCTTGTGGACTTGTCTCTGTGGTAAGCCCCCAGCCATGGGAATCTTCCGAATGTGTGCGTCCTGGGCAGGGGCCGTGGCCATGCTCTTAAGTGCAATATTTCAAGTGAAAGGGCTTTAAAGCCCCCCCCCCCCCCCCGCCCCAACACACACACATACTTTAGTAGAACTCACAAAAGATTGAGAGACTATTTGGTCTCCCTCTCCGTCCTCCAGGCCAGGAGGGCCAACGTCTCAATGGGGCCATATGAGAAGAAATTCCAGTATTGGCTCAGATCACACATCAGCTGGCTTTTCTATCTGTGTTTTCCTCATTGGTGAAATGCGAGTCGTTTCCTCTCCCAGGGACATTTAAAAAAGATAAATGTTGAGTTTCAGGAATCTGAAGAAATACACCCTGAGTTGATGGATGCGAGGGAGTAACCCTGACGTCTTTCCTCCGCGCTCGCAGCAAGTAGAGCCCCAGGACTCCCTTCCTTTGGGTCCGCAGGTCTCCCAGAGGCAACCAGGTTCCCTTTAGAGCCGGGAGGCTGGCTGGCTCTGTCACGTTCTTCCTCCCTCGGCTCGGAGACCGAGGGCTTATTCCCCCTGCAGTGTGCTTTCAGCCTCTATTTTTCTGCCCAGATGCCCCAGCCGGCCAGTGGCTTTGCCCTGGGGCGGTCCGGCTTCTCATAAGTGCAAAGGCAGGGCCTCTGGGGCCCCTGACACAGGCCATGAGCCTGTGACTCGGGCCCTCGCAATCATCTCTCCCTAATGGCAGAGAAAAGCTGTCTCCTCCTGGTGAGGGAGGAGGAAAAGCACAGATGAAGAAGGGATGAGGAGAGCCAGGACTGGGTTCATTTGAGAGACTGAGTCCAGTGTTCCTCCCTCCCTTCCTGGATCCTCTGGAGCTTATCCCATCCCTGCAAATCAGCACCTTGAGGCAATTAAAAATGCTGCGCTCTGCGGTGCTATCACACCAATTCCGTCTTTATAGGAGGAAATTAGTTCTGAGACAGCAGTCAACAGCCTGTCCTTCGAGGTGGCTCTGGGAATACAAACCTCACAAACATTTAGAGCCTTTCTGCTGACTGCTTGCCTTTGAATGAAAGGCTTTGCCCATTGCCTTTGTTTCTTGAAAGTGCCCAAATTCATGGGAACCAGGACAGGATCCGCTGGGGAGTGAAAGTCACCGCTCCCCCTTTAGGGAGGAAACGCACTCAGATGCCCTTAAAGTTGGCAACATTTTCTCATTCTGCAGGTTATATTTAAGGAGCATCTTTCAAATATCCGTGTATTTCCCTCAAATCACTAAAACAAAGGCAACCCAAAAGACACCGACAGCTACCAAGCGGGGACAATTTTCCCCTCAGCTGAGGCACTATTTGCCGAATTGCAGTCCAGGGGAGATCTTTATAGCCGAGTTATAGAGGGCTGGAAATCAGGAGGTTTTGATGGAAATGCGGACCGACTTTTAAGTATTGATGCTAGTGAGTGTGGCGATGGTCAAAATGTCCTTCTTCCTCCACCGGACGCCCTCCCCAGGCTCTTTAATTCTTATAAATAATGTGCTAGCCTCTCTCACTGAAGCCGGTCCGTGAAGCAGCCTGGGAGATATTAAGGAATAAAATTAAGGAATAAAATTCCCATTCTGGGTCAGGGAACACAAACCATGGGTTTGATTTCTGACTACTCAGCTGGGACAAAACAACAACAACAACAACACAACCCCAATAACAACAATCCCTTTTCATGTCCCAGTTATCCCTGATCAGCAGTGAAATGGTTAATGCCTGCTCTTGCTCCCTGCCTCCAATTTGGGATGACAGAGAGCCATTCTAGGCTCCCCCTGACCTCCAATCCTGGAGCTCCTCTTGGAAAATGTCTGGATGGGGAAAACAGCAGCGCCCTTCAGAGCTCTCTGAGTGATTTTGTTGTTGTTGTTGTTGTTCTTGTTGTTGTTGTTTTATAGTTTCAGTGATGAGAGATGCTCAGTGTTGATAAATGTTCCGGCACCAGGTTGTCCAGCCTCGGAAATTTTCTCTTAGTCAACTACTTGATTGCTACAAATTAAGCAGAGATGCTCAGTCTTACCTCTGAGGGAAATAACTGCAACTCTTTCTCACGTGAAACCAAGGTCTCTTCCTTTGGCGAGCTCATAAAATCTGACTGCTTCCAGTCACACAGCGCTCTCAAATCTTAGCCCCACACATTTGTCACTCCTCCACCCTCCTCCCCTTAAATAAAGCATATGTTCCAATCTATTAAGTTCTTTGCACATCAGAGCCACCAAAGAGAGGTCAAATAATACATTTTGGCACCTTTTTTTACTTTGTCACTTACCATAGAGGTTTTGAGGGTAGAAAAGAGTTGACAACTACCCTTGAAAACATGAGAATATGGAGATTTTCTGCCTTGACAGGTTTCTTTTTTTCCCTCTTTAGTCTCACAAATCAGGCAGTCTCTGTATTCTATGAAATGTAAAGTTTAGTTGGATGACTTTTCATAAACTTCATTTTTAACACATTTTTTTCTCCTCTTGTATTTCTATAATATATGCAAAATGCCAGGCTCCTCAAAAGAACTTTACAGGTCATTTTCCTGCCATAATAGTCGAATCAGCAGCAAAATGCACTTCATGGTTTAAATGCAGTGACAGAAGTAGTCTGACAGCAGAAATATGTACTGGATAGTAACTTCCACAAAAGCCTTGAGATTTTCACATGAGTAGAGCTTATGGCTTTGGAAGTCGCCTTTCTTTCTTTCTTTCTTTCTTTCTTTCTTTCTTTCTTTCTTTCTTTCTTTCTTTTTAAAGATCAGCTCTGTGTAAATACGGACAAAGAGCATTTATTGGCCCTGTACTATCAGTGCCCTTGACCTAGTGACATTATTGACTTGTCGCCATTGTCTTTATATGTATTGGTCCAAAAGGACACAACCGTAATAGCTGTCTCCCTCAACAATTAATTTTGATCTGCTCTATGTGATGAGCCTTACGGAAGCCCTTGAAAGAACGACTTCCGAGTCAGGACATGCATGTGGGCATGCACACAAACATCATGTTTTCTTGAACCCCAAATTAGGTCACCTGGACCAATGAAGGATTTTTTTCTCCTTGTTTGTGTATCTCTCTTGGATGTAGAAAGAGTGGCACAAGTATAGCAATAAAACTAATTTTAGGTAGTAACACAATGAGGTGTCTTTATTGAAAAGAATCAGCATAAGTGAAATTGCAGTGGTGTTGCAGGTGCAAAAAATTGAAATGTTTGTTCTCATTGGTAGCAAAATGATCCAGTAAAACTCTCTTTTAATATGAAAACTTCCATATTGTGTTTTTTAAATTAATGAATTTCATAGATACTATAAAAATTTATTGTCTATTTATCTATCTCTCATCTACCTACTAATTAAAGATCAGTACATAAGGATGTTATGGGATGAGTGTCCTAGCCAGTTTGGGCTGCGTAACAGAATACTATAAAGGGGGTGGCTTTAATAACAGAATTTCTCACAGTTGTGGAAACTGGAAAGTCCAAGATCAGGCTGCCCCCCTAATTGGGAATTGTGATGAGAAAACTACGTTCTACTTGGCAGATGGCAGCCTTCTTGCTGTATCATCTTACAGCAGAGAGATGGAGGGCTCTGGCCTCTTCTCCTCTTTTTTTTTTTTTTTTTTTTATATTTTATTTATTTATTAGAGAGACAGCACATGAGAGGGAGAAGGTCAGAGGGAGAAGCAGACTTCCTATGGAGCTGGGAGAATGATGTGGGATTTGATCCTAAGACTCCAGGATTACGGCCTGAGCCAAGGGCATTTGCCCAACCAACTGAGCCACCCAGACACCCTGGCCTCTTCCTCTCTTATAAGAGAACTAATCCCATTCATGGGAGCTCCACCCTCATGACCTCATTGTCTCTCAAAGGACCATCTCCATAGACCATCACATTAGGGATGAAGACTTAAACATACTAATAGGTAGGACCTGGGTGTGGTTTGGGTAGTACACCTTCAGTCCAGACAGTGAGTCGGAAGATGCCCATTATTGATCTCTTTGCATGCACCTAGAAAATTTGAGCAAAGAAAACTCAATTGACTAAGCCCCTATTCATTAATCTTGGCATTGTTATTTGTTGTTTTTAACTGCCGTTGTCTCATATGCAGAATAAAAATACTAATTGTCTATGTCATGCCCATTTCATCACAGGGAATAAATGAACACTATGTATTCTAAGTATTCTGTGTCCTTGGATCAAAGCAACATATCAACAAATGTGCATTTTCCAGTGTGCAATTTCTTCATTGTAATTAATGTGCTTTGGTTTTGTTACATTTAACACTAGTGTTTGAATCACAATAAAAACCCACCTTCCAAGTACAGAGTTTAATAAGTACCTGTGGAATTTTGTTTTTCATGATGGTCAAAATAAGAAACAAATCGCCATTTTAGGTTTTGAACCTTCTATAATAATGGACCTACTTTTTCTTTCTGTTCCACTTTTCCTTGCTCCCTTCCTTTCTATATCACCTCAGTAATTATAAAATACAGAAAAAGTCTAGAGAACAATATAAATGCATTCTGTGCAATACTCCAGCTCAAAATTTAGCAGCTTAAAATCATTATTAATCATTATTTCTCAGGTGTGAGGGGTTCCATAGGAAGATCTACTGATGTGGGCTGGGTTTACTTTTGCATGGATGGTGTTAAAAAATAAACTATGGCATGTTAAAGATTTAAGAGTTTGAACAAAAATTGATTTGAATCAGGCAGCATCCAATCTTGTAGATAAAAAGGACCTATGAGGAGCTGTACAAAATGAAAGATTTTTATAGGCAGAAGGAGGCAAGAACAAAAAAGTTATAATAGACCAAAAGCAGGTTGGCAACTTGACCGCTACTTTCCATTTGGGGATAGTGGGAGCTTATCAAGTGGATTACCTAACTAGTGCCAATCCCGCAATTTCCCACAGAGTGGTTTAAGATTCCATTTCTGGGAGAGCTGAAACTGTAATTAAGTTTTGGTTTGGTGACATGGGCTTAGCATAAGCAACTCTATTTTGGATCTGCTGTGTTGGTTTTAATAATTTCCCCCTTTTCATTAGACTTTCAGCCTAGCTGAGAGACTTCATCAAAAATTAAAGGTATTGCGGGCACCTGGGTGGCTCAGTCACTTAGGTCCCTTTGGCTCATGAGGGTCATGATCTCTGGGTCCTGGGATGGAGCCCCACTTTGGGCTTCTTGTTGAGTGGGAAGTCTGCTTCTCTCTCTCTCTTCTCTCCCACCTTCCCATCACTTGTTCTCTCTCTCTCTCTCTCAAATAAATAGAATCTTAAAAAAAAAAAATTGAAGATATTATTGATACTCTCATCTACTATTCTAGAGTTTTTGAGTTGTTTTTGTTGAATCTTTGTCTTATTTACAGGTTCCACCTTTGTTCTTTAAGTTACTTATTTTCTTTGTTCCTTTTTCAACATTGTCTTCTTAGGGAGATCATTGGCTTAGTGGTGAATAACTGCAAACATACATTTAAAGCTTTTGAGAGAATCCAGAGTGCCAGGGAGACTACTGTGTTTATTATAGGCAGAAAAATTCCCAATGTCTGGAGTGTACTTTGGAGCCATGTCCCCTAAGACCCAAAACAATCAGAATCAAATAAGAATAAATCAAGAATTAAAGACTGATTGAAGGAGTTACTTTCTTAAGCCAACTGGCTTGTTGGCTTGAGTCTCAGCTTCCCCAGAAGTGTCCATCTGGGGAGCTGAGAGCAGCAAGTAGTATTGGCCATAGCACAAACATTGCCTTGGGCACCTGAAAGATTATCAACGGCTATGTTGTAGTCAAGAATAACTTTGGCTAGAGAGTCTAGGGATTGTTATTGGGCAGCTATTCCTTTAGCAGTGCATTCTGCAGTATCACAAAAGAAATGTTCTTGATCCTCTGTCTTGGGAGGAAACAGTCTACCTTAATGTTGGCTACTCTTCCTAGTCAATTTGATTTTTAGGTCTTGGGGGTTTACAAAAAACCAGATGTCAGGTGGCGCCTTCTTCACTTGTGAAATAGGCACCCAACTTTTGACACCTTGAAATTTGTCAGTGGTGTCAGTGGTCAAGAGTACTTGGGAGGTTCCTTTCCAGGAATCTCATTTTTGCAAAAGTTTTAGAGCAAAACAATAACTGTCTGTAAATGACAAATTAATTAAAAATGCCCATGGTTAAATATCTGATGAGAGTTCATTATAATGGAATTGATAAGGAAATTTGGTTATTTCTGTGACACACAACATTTTAAGATAATAACTGGGATTATGACTGATAACATTTATATCAGGACATCTCAGATTTTTAGGAATTTCATACAATTTCTGTAACACTTATATTAATAACATGCACCTATACAAGTATAACCTAAGAAGGTTTATTACTTATTTGATAAAACTTCCCATGAAATTTAACATACCAAATAAACCTAATTATTTTAATATTTTTCTTTTACAAGGTGAACGATGAATTCTTTAAGATTTTCTAGGGAGTCTCTGGAAAATTGTAAGGTTACTTTGAGGTCAAAAAGCTTCCACTTAGAATTGGATTTGAAGAAGTTGTCAAAACATCAAAAGGTTTGAACATTTGACTAAATGGGATCACAGATCATTATGAAATAATATTTAATTATCTATTTAGCCGAAGTGTGATAATGTAATATTTTGAAGGCAAATACAGAGGGTTCCAAAGTTGTAAACAAAACTTAACTCTTTTAATATTGACAAGATTGTGTTATCTTAAAGACCTGATATAGAAAATGTGAAACCCAATAAGGTTTTTTGGGGTAAGACACACACACACAAATCTTTGTTTTCTAGGTAGGTTACCCCAAAAGTAAAGGTAACCAAATAAATAAGGCAAACAAACAAACAAACAAACAAAAAAGCCTTTTACGGTCTCTTATTAAGAGTAGACTAATAGTCTAGGAAAACTTTGTCCTTTAACAGAGAAAAAACCAAATTCTGATTTTGTACCAGGTACTTTGGATATTAAAACTCATAAAAAAAAACCTTAAATAAATCTTTCAGTCTTAGCCAGCTTGACCATGCATAAATTGCCTTTCCCAAGATTGCTCTTCCACAGACCTTCAACAGCTTTTTTTATGTGTTCAGATTTTGCCCTTTTTTATGTCTCATTTTGGAACAATCAGTCATTTTACTTTCCTTATCTACTTTTCATGCGGTTGTTTTCTTTCACTCTTATTATTTCTAAGTCATTTTTATTAACTACATTGATTATAATTATTAATCCTTAGAATCCTTTATTCCTAGGGGAGAACTAAAAAGTAAGCAATTGTGTAATTGTTACACTAAGCACTCTGTGGCTTGGCAAGTTTATGAATATATCTCATATTTCTGTAAGTACATTCTTTATAAAAATTTTTCCAGTGTGGCAGGAAACATGCTTATTAACAGACCCAAACATCTTTAATTCCTCTGTCAAGGGAAGCCTAAAGTAGATAAACCTATGCTCGGTAATTAATATTTCAGTATTTTATCTTTTTTGGAAATAATCTAAGCATTCAATGAATATCCATTATTTAACTTATCTCGGTATAACTTTAAGGTTTCAAGTTACCGAAAAGATTTTTGGAAACTAATTTTAAGTAGGCATACCATACAATGGTAATGATTGTTGAAAAGTTTATTAACTTTTGTCTTATATCTGTTTAACTTATTCTTAATTCTATTTAGATTATGGTGAAAATTTCATGAGACATTAAACAGCTAACCATCTTATCTTTCTCAGAAGTTTGTGGTTCCTTCTGTTCCCTTTTTTGATACTGCAGCTATTAAAAGATAAACTGAGGCATATTAAAACATTTGAGAGTTTATTTGAACAAAAGTCAATTCAAATTAGACAGCATTCAGTCTAGCAGATAGAAAGGTGATCTGAGGAGCTGTACAAAATGAAAGACTTTTATAGGCATAAGGGAGCAGGAACAAGGAAGTTATAATAGAAAAATCCCCAGGTTGGTTATTGCAAGGTCACTTTGCTTTAGGGTATGGGATCTGTCAGGCAGATGACCTAATTAGTGCTGATCAGGTGATTCCAGATTGACTGGTTTAAGATTCCTTTCTAGATGTTAAAAGATAAACAAATAAACAAAAAAACCCCAGACTCCTACATATGGAGAACAAACTGGTGGTTGCCAGAGAGGAGGTGGTTCAAGGGATGGGTAAAATAAACCAAGGGGATTAAGAGTATACTTTTCTTGTTGAGCTGAGTACTTGCACAGAATTAGTGAATCATTATATTGTACATTTCAAACTAATATAACGTTGTAGTTAATTATACGTCAGTAGAAAAAAGAATCCATTACCACTCCCCTCCATTCCTGTGCCAAAGGATTCCATTTCTGGGAGAGCTGAAACTGTAATTAAATTTCATGATGTGGTACTTAGCATAAGCAACACATTTGGGGCCTGTTGTCTTGCTATTCACAGTGGTCAGCTGGTAGACCAGCTTGGTAGGGGTAGGGGCTGCTGGTCTGTGATGACTATAGCCAGGTTGACTCAGCTGTACTCTACATGGTCTCTCATGGTCCAGTATGCTAGTTCAGGGCCTTTCGCATAGTGAAGGCAGGGATCTGAAAGAGAGAAAGCAGAAGTGTGCAAGATCTCTTGAAACCTAGTTTCAGTGTTAGGCCCACTGCTTTCTATTGGCCAAAGCAAGTTACAAGGCCATCCAGCTCTAGGAGTGGAAAAACAGATTCTTCCTCTTGATGGAAGGAGCTGTGAAGTGGTATTTTAGAAGGTATGGAGATAAGGGGCCATCAATGCAATGAACCCACCATATATGCTATTTCAGACCCATTGGGTTTGGTACTTATTAATGCTTTGTCCTATTAAAATTCTCAGTTCTCAATTAAAATATTAATAAAGTTTAAAATAAATGTGAAAAAATTGGGGTCATCTTTGTAGATCCCATTCGCCTCCCCAACTGGGGCAATCATTATCCTGAATTTGGTATGTGAAAAGTCCGTTTTTAAAAATAGTTTTGTGTATGTGTGCACGTACACACATATAGACCCCAAACTGTGTTGTGGTTTTAAAATGTATGCACAGTTTTTGACATTTGTTCCGTAAATTTGTAGTGTTTAATATCCCTTACACTCGAATATAAGCTGACTTTGGTACCTTACTGCTAACAATTAGAATAGAGTGGGAGGGACACTGCACGATTTGTATGTCAAAATCATCAAAGAAGATATAGTTCTACCTCACCTTCTCCCTCCTGGGGTACATACCTTGGGAGCTCTGGGCTGATGTGTAAGAAGTTGAAGGATTTGAAGAACAGTGGCTCCCCAAATATGTCCGTGTCATAATCTGCAGAACCTGGGGATGTTTCTATCCATGGCAAAAGAGATTTTGGAGATGCAGTTAAGGATCATGAGATTAGGAGAGATTATGTTGGATTTTCTGGGTGCAACCAGTGTAATCACAATGGTCCTCCTCCAGCAGGAGTCAAAGTATCATTCCAAAGGCGAGGCTGGAATGATAGGAGGAAGAGGTTGTGAGCCAAGGAGTATCGGTGACTTTCAGAACCTAGAAAGGCAAAGAAATGGATTGTCCCATGGAGCTTCCAGAAGGAATCATCCTGCCTTCATCCAAAGTAAATCTCAGTGTGCCCTCTTAAGACTGATGAACCATAAAACGATAAGGTAATAAGTTTGTGTTGTTTAAGTTAAGAAAAGCTAAGAAAGAAAAAGTAGTTTAGCTAAAGCCACCAGACTGGGCTGGAAAGCCCACATGAAGAGATCATAGAAAGATAGAGAGATATCCCAGGATCCCTAGTTTTCCAGCCCCCAGGTGGCAGACAGATCATGGATTGAGCCTTGCGATGATTGAGCCTCCAGTGTTTGAGTTACCCCAGTTGATGCTGGGTGGAGTAGAAATGAGATGTCCCCACCAAGCTGTGCCCAACTGTTATTTTGTGACACCTGAGTGATATAGCTCGGGCTGCCATAACAAAATGCCATAGACCACATGGCTTAAACAAAAGAAAATTATTTATCATGGTTCTAGAGGCTGGACATCCAAGATCAGGGTACCAGCATGGCTGGGTTCTGGTGAGAGCTCTCTTTCAGGCTTGTAGACAGCCGCCTTCTTGGTGTGTGCTCACATGCCAGAGAGAGCTTTGGAGCTCTGGAATCCTAATCAGATGAAGCTCCTCCCCTATGGTCTTTAACCATAATTACTTCCTTATTTTAAATACAGTCCCACTGAGGCTTAGGGCCTCCAACATGTGATTTTTAGGGGGACACATTTTACTCCATTGCATGAGCAAAATAAATGGTACTGTTTTAAGTCATCTAAGCTTTGTGGTAGATTCTGCAGGAATTATTTAATGGGAACAGTTATATAATAAAGATAATATATTCTTTTTGTGTTTTAAATATTTACATAAGTGCTATTGTACTTAATATTCTGTAATTTCTTTTTTGACTCCACATACTTTTGAGATATATCCATGTTTCTCTTTGTAGATAAATTATTCATTGTGATTGGTGCATATTAGCCTAGCATATAACAGTACTGTATTTTATGTATAAATTTCCTGAAGCGTGAACTTTTTGGGTTGTTTATAGTTTTGTTGCAATTATAAATAATGTCATAATAAACATGTATTTATATTTTTCTTATGGGCAAGCTCAGACTTTTTCTAAACTATATTCATTGGGTCATAGAATATGCATACTCCTTTTTTCATGATATGCATACTTTTGATTTTACTGATGTGGCCAAATTGTCAAGTTCCCTTCCTCCTCTTTTTACTACCACAGGGTGGTGCAGAGACCCCTGCATCTCTTTATTCTCCTTGACAACTTAGTTGTTTTAATTGTTGCCAAAATGATATCATTAGTATAGGTTACTTGAATTCCTACTTCTTTTATATTTTGCAAGGTTGAGTCTCTTTTGGAAACATTTTCTTGGCTATTTTGGCATTCTTTTCTCTGTATTGATTGTTTTGCCTACTATTTTTTTAAGTTTGGTCTTATTTATTTTTAGGAACTCTTTATGTATTAATATTAGCATTAATATGAGCATTAATATTTTCCTGTTATATGTTGTGAAATCATGTCCAGGTATTTGCCTTTTCTTTTTCCTTGGTTTAGATGTCATTAGAAGAATTTTCGAAAAATTTTTTGATCATATATGTATCTCACACATGCATGCACGTGCACAGACGTGTAACTTTTCTTTTACAAACTGCAGGTTTTGTGTCTTCCTTAAGAAATTCTTCCCATACAATACATAAAGTCTTCACCTGAAATGGAAGAATGATATATAGAATTCTTGATATTTTTAGAGCTGCATTTTCAATGAATTGATAATTTCTGCTTATTGAAACAGATCAGATTGTCAGTTTCTTATATTTTCTTGAGACTGATTGTTAGGAGCAGTGTACAGATTTACGAAATGCTAGATAAATTACTGGAAAAGGGAACTGAAACTTTCAAAATTCTCAACTGTATTTCCAGGGAATAGTGTCCCTTGGGCAGATTGGTTCAACCAGTGAAAGAGTTTTCTTTTCATGGTGATCCTTGAGGTGTCCTGATGTTACAAATTGTCTTGTTCTGAAAAGTCCTTTGAGTCTGTGTGTTCTATAGGACTTACCAGACAATTGGTATTAAGTTTACCCCCCTTAATGATTATATAGTTTATTAGTTTGTAGCTGCAAGAAACTCAAAGGAAGTGTGTGAAAAATTTAAGAGGAAATAATGTTGTTTTTTTTTGTTTTTTTGTGTGTTTTTTTAATGGAGATGAGGGGAAAGAATGGGAGCCTTGAGAAGAGAGGATATGATAAATCCCTGTATCTTGGCCCAGGGCATTTATTTATTCACCTTCCATCTCGCATCTTGGTGGTATATATGTTTCCAACAGCTCTCTTCTTGGTTAATGCAAATAGACATGCTGTGGAAAGCATGTGCACGAACTGTCCTTACGTAATTTGGTCACACGAATGCACTGTCTTTTCCCTCCATCTGCATAGAAACTAATAATAGCCAGGGAGAGGAATGATAGCAAAAAAGTCCTTTTGCCCCACTGTTATCTTTTCATCTGCTGTTGTGGCCGTGCCTTATGTCAGAGCACATTGCTTAAGGCCATGGCTGCGATAACCCTGGGGCAGGATGGGCAAGAAGGAGATAATGTCTTCAGCCTCTGGCTTCATCTTGTCTTAGGAGAGTCTGTTGCAATTGATGGCAGGCAAACTGTTCTGTCAGTGCTTTCCAGCATTTATGGATGCCTCAGGGCCCCGAGCTCTGTGCATGCTTGTCTATCACAAAACATGAAGCTTCTTCCGGGGTTGTCTTTGCAGTGTTGTGGGAGGCACAGTGGCATGCAAATGTGAAGCCCCAGTCTTTATTCCTACTTTATCTTTAACTGGGTCTCTAGCTTTTATACAGTGATCTCACTTTGCAGATACCTCTGCCTCAAGGAAATGTGCCTGAGTCGCATCACAATTACCATATTACTCACTGTTTCCGTCTTTAGAGTATGATTTTCTCAAAGAGACTACCTTTTTGTCCCCCTGCACAGGACAGGCACTTCAAGAAACATCTGTTGAGGAAAGTGACCTATCTTTTTTGGGTGTTTGTGCTTTCTAGAATTGGGGGGAGGGGAATTGGAATCCATTAGCTCTAAGTCCTTCTATGATTCTATGACACATGCGTAATTGTTAGTAGGTTTTAAGTGGGTGCCACACTTCTGTGCACTTTCATGTTGCCAAGGGGATGTCCATCTCATGTGATCAGAGAAGATAGAGCAAAAACATGGTATCTGCACAATGAGGGAAACTTGGACAGGTGCTGATGGAGTCCGTTTAGAAGGTGCCTCCTTTCTGACTGCAGTACCTATATAGGCCGGGCAGTGGGAAAAGCTTCCGGGGATAATGAGACAAATGCAGCAAGTATTTTGGTATTTTGTAAAGTACAGTACTGAAGAAAAGGCAGTCAATTTATATATTACGTACAACTGTGCATTAACAAATTAGAAACATTAACGACTTAAGCACAGTACCAAAGTAGGTAGAGTCCACACTTAAATCTTGACTTTTGATAGCTGTAGACAAGTACTGGGAATTTCTCTGGCATGAATGTAATCCGTAATATAAAGAAGGCATTCTAGTATAGAGTACTAGGCACAGAAGGGAATCAGTAGATGATACTGAACCCAGAAGATGTTTCTTTTCTTTTTTTTTAAGATTATTTATTTATTTACTTGACAGACAGATCACAAGTAGGCAGAGAGGCAGGCAGAGAGAGAGGAGGAAGCAGGCTCCTCACTGAGCAGAGAGCCCGATGCGGGGCTCAATCCCAGGACCCTGGGATCATGACCTGAGCTGAAGGCAGAGGCTTTAACCCACTGAGCCACCCAGGCGCCCCTCAAAAGATGTTTCTAGAAGATGACCTAGACCTCGTTAAGACCACATAAGGAGGTTTCCTAATTTCTTGGTGAGAAAGGAGTGGGAGCCATGTTTACTTATTTATATGGTACACACATGGATAAGCACAAACTTCAATAAGTATCTGAACTTAAGCTATCTTAGCCAACTGCATTCTGTTCCTTCTCTAGCATGAACTTACTTCAGGTCATCTCACCTAAAAATTGAAGTCAAGATTCTGATGTTCTAGAACATTCCTGTCTGGATATGCCACGTTTCACTTGGTTTACTCCATTTTCTTTAGAGGAACTATGTGTGAGGGATGGGTTTAGATATCCCAATGAGTGTCTTCAATGTCGTTTCAGATATTCCAATAAACTCAAAAAAACATGGGTTTTAATAGGATGCTGAAATGGAAAACACTCAGCAATGGGGGAAAAAATGAGATTACCATTGAAGAAAAGTGCCACATATGACCAATAACCAGTGCCATATATGACTATAAAGCTTGTGCAGAGATACAACCCAACTTGAAAATCAGGTGCAAAGAAAATGGATATATTTCACGAATCACAGGTGGAAAATAGAAGTTTACAATAGTTCTAGTGAGGATTTTCTTTTTTTTTTTTTTTTTAAGATTTTTTTTTTTTTTTTAATTTATTTGTCAGAGAGAGAGCGAGCGAGAGCAAGCATAGGCAGGCAGAGTGGAAGGCAGAGTCAGAGGGAGAAGCAGGCTCCCTGCGGAGCAAGGAGCCCGATGTGGGACTCAATCCCAGGACGCTGGGATCATGACCTGAGCTGAAGGCAGCTGCTTAACCAACTGAGCCACCCAGGCGTCCCTAGTGAGGATTTTCTTAAAGCCAGTTTCAAGTCTCAAATTTGCATTTTTATGGTGAGCATAATTGAAATGCTGATTTTCAGGAAGAGTGACATCATTGTTGAACAATTTTTTTTGTTAGTTCTGAGGAATGGAATATATTTTGAAATGTCTATTTTTCCTTTTATTCAAATGGTGAGAAATTGAAATAGTTACATTACACTTCCATTTTTAGAGAAAAGTACTAGGTTTTACCCTAACTTTCTTAACCTAGGCATCAGTTCAAAGTCTGCCCATGAAAAACTCACCATTGCCTTTCAGCCTAGAGCAAGGCAGTCATCCAGAGATTTTTGTTGTAATCCAGCCGTTGTAATTTCTAGAATCTACCAGTAGGTGTCTCCAGTCAGTAGTTTTGGCTATCGAAGGGGCTGCAGTAGTTTCTTACTAATTTAGTAATGGACATCATGAGAAATTTACCCATTGTATAATGCAGACAATTAAATCCCATTTGCTGTATTTCTCAAGTGGATTGGATGATTTTAATTTGAATCCCATCTTTTCAGGTAGGTATTTTCTAATAGTGATTGTTTTGTGCCTGTGTGTAATAAATAATTAGAATATTACTTCAGTAGTCGAGCTGATTTCTTTTGAAGTCTAATGAAATTATGATTAAAAACAAAAATTTCCCAAATCACAAGTTGACAGTCCAGCCATGCAAATGAACATTTCCTTCACAAGACTCGCAATTGTGAGAAATTTCCTAGAGATCCAATCTTGAGGTTTCATTATGCATGAGGTTAATGTTTAATGTCTGAAGTCTGCAGGGTCTTCCGAATGGGAAAAATATAAAAGTTACTTCAGCATGGAAGATTTTTAAAAAGAGACTTCTTTTCAGAAAATAAAAGAGAGATGCTGAGTGAGAAGTTATCCCAGAAATGTTCAGTTTGTGCCCAGAGCACTTATGAGAAGTGACAGTTTATCACTGCAGACTTTCCAGGACCGTCCTCTTGTTATTCCAACCACCTTTTGAATACAGTCACCTTTATTGACTGAGCATTCATCTGGTGCTGGGGATACATCACCCTCTGAATACCTTCTCTCCCCAGCCAGCTGGTGCTCTGAGGGCACACTATGTCTTACACTCCCTCACCTCTCATGTAGTATCCAACCTGGAGTCGGTCTCATCCTAAGTTAACACAGAATGTTTCCACATTGTTTCAATATGGCGTTGAGTCTTCTGGAGAGAGTGCTCTGGCTTGTGACAGATTTTTAGTACTTCCATAGTTTCTGACAAATGTAGTTCCTTGCACATAGTAGGTATCACATTGTCATTGAGTCAGTAAGTGAAATGGAAGGCAGATGGAACAAGAAATACATATCCTTGGGGGCACCTGGCTGGCTTAGTCACTAGAGCATGTGACTCTTGATCTCAAGGTTGTGAGTTCAAGCGCCATGTTGGGTATAGAGATTACTGATAGATACATAGATTGATAGAACTACATATTCTAATTGTGTGTATGTGAGAAAAGAGACTATTTTTGAGTGCCTTGTACAAATGAGGCAGTGCATTTCATAATAGACTTAGTTAAGAGCCACCCATAAGTTCAGCTGACCACAGCTGACCATGGAAGAATCAGAGTTTAATTCTGAACTCTGCAGATCTAGCACTGTCTAGATCTAGCAGTCTAGAGATTGCTGTGAAGAGGGGCACGGAATGGGATTCTTGATCAATGAACTATAGAGCAAAAGAGGAAAGAATTTTGAAAACTCTGCTTTGGAATATTCTAAGTGAAAATTTATACCACCAGGAATATGTTAATTGTTCAGTTACCTTGTTTAGGTAGGGTTCTATAGGAAAGACTCTAAGATCTGTTTTTCTGCCAAGGTTTACTGGGGACACCTTCAGGATTATAGTTGTGGGTGAGTGAAAAAAATAAGATAGGACAGAGGGAGGAGTTGAACTGAGATGCTGTCTCAAGAAAGACTTCAGCCAGTCTCACAAGGAGCTCTGGAGCTGGGATGATTCTTCATATTTATGGCACCCTAAGGCAAGGAGACTAGTCTTATTCACCTATAAATGTAGGTTGCCCCAGGGAGGGCATTGACTTTGAATGTGGGGATTCTCTTCAGGTGAGGACAGTTCTCAGAAGGTGGCTCAGTTGGGGGCCATTAGGACCAGCATTCCCAGGTGTTGTGGGAGTGGTGCCTGCTCATGAATTATCTAGAAGGGATACTTCAGGGGTGTCCCCCAAAGTGTCCACTACATACCCTTCCTTTGTTTTCTCCAACCAAAGAAATAAAAATCCTTAGTCTCATCTATGGAGAAGTGAAATAAAATATAATCAGATTAGTTCTTATATCAAGGCTAAAAAAGGGGACAGTTTTCTAAACTTGAACATTCTGATTCAATCCAACCTGAGGCCTCAGTTTCCCAGAGTAGGGAAGGAAGAAAATCAAAGGACATGTGTTTAACAGTGCAGGTTTAGAAAAACTGACAAAATTGTAGGATTTAGGCTTTAGGGTTGAAAGAATTTGAGGGCCTAGAAAACCCAGACTTGATTTAGAATCCAAAAGATGGTTTCGAAGGTAATGGCGATGGGAATGGTGTAAATGGGACAGTTTGGCTGGGGGGGGGGGCATGTCTGCAGATGTTTTAGATAGTGACAGTACAATAAGAGAGTCTTAAGGAAATTTATGGTTCCAGTGTGTCCAGCAAATTCACTGTAACCACACAGCTGGGCACAGGGCACAAAGGTCAGGCTTGGGACAACCTACTAGGAGTTAGGTTTCAAGAGTTTCAAGCCAATACCTGAAACAAGAGTAGCATTTTGTGTCAACTATACTAGAACAAATTTTCAAGAAGATATCTTAGCTCAGTCTGCCATAACAAAATACCATAGGCAGAGTGGCTAAATAACAGAAACTTATTTTCTTGCAGTTCTGGAGGCAGGAAAGTTCAAGGTCAAGGTTATGGCTAGTTCATTTCATGCTGAGAGCTCTCTTTTTGGCTTGCAGATGGCTTCTTTGTCCCAGTATCCTCACATGACAGAGAAGAGAATGGAAAGTGAGTGATCTTGTGTTTCTTCTTATAAGGACTCTAATCCTGTCAGATTAGGGCCCCACACATATGACCTCATTTAACCTCAGGTACCTCAGTTCAGGCCCCATCTCCAAATAAAACCCACTACAGTGAGGAGGGGGGCTAGGGCTTCAACATACAGATTTGGTGGGGCAGGAAGTGGGACACAAATCTTCAGTCTGTAATGGGAGAATATTTCTGTGGAGATCTGTTAGACACCATAACAAAAACAGCAGTCGTCCTAACTGGACAACTGGACGGACAGAATAAGTTGGAGCTCTGTGGTCATCCAAGGGTTCCAGGTTACCTTAGCTCTCAGGCAAAGGACATTAATTGCTTAAAATAGCAAGACTGATTTCACAGCCTAGCAACTGTATACCTCAAATCTCTTTAGAGGTTGCCTGAGAAGAATGGATCAGACTGAAGGTCCAAAGGGACAATGCTCTTAGATAATGTTGAACAAACAGCCCCTCTTACCTAGTTTGGGCCTGCTTCATGTCAAAAGATTTGGAAGTAGAGGGGCGCCTGGGTGGCTCAGTGGGTTAAAGCCTCTGCCTTCGGCTCAGGTCATGTTCCCAGGGTCCTGGGATTGAGCCCCGCATCAGGCTCTCTGCTCAGCCGGTAGCCTGCTTCCGCCTCTCTCTCTCTCTGCCTGCCTCTCAGCCTACTTGTGATCTCTGTCTGTCAAATAAATAAATAAAATCTTAAAAAAAAAAAAAAAGATTTGGAAGTAGAAATAGTACTATTCTTGAAAACTAGTTTCCTATAAAGATTTGGGTTTTCTCTCAGTGACTACTTGCTTTGGAGATTCAGGCCTGCTGTTTTATGTGAGTAATGCCCTCACAAAATTTCAGTGCTCATGTTTGGAACAAGTTTATAGCTGAGCATTTACTTCTTAGAGAGTTATGTATGTATCTCTCTTTCTCTTTCTCAATATTTTTGTCATTGGTGCTGTGCTTAAGAAGCCTTCCTCCAGTTCAAATATCTGACATGCGGGTTTCAAAACAGAAGCTGGTTATCTTCTATTATATTTGTAGCTCTTTGGTTGTTACCTCATTGATATAATTTATAAGGGGGTATGCAAACATTTCAGCCAAGGGTTTTCAGGCGGCCATCTTGAAATGGAAGTCACTGCAGGGTTTTAACAGAACATTTTAAATGGTTAGATCTTTCTTTTTTAGATAAAAAGAGTTAATTATATTTAATTAGATATGATTAGGAAGTGGCATTTAGGTTACCTTCGTGCTGCTGTGGATTATCCCCTGCTCACATCAGAGCTGGTTGGTCTCCGCAGGCAAGAGCAAGGCTCAGTGAGAAGGCAGAAGTGGGGAGGCAGGTAACAGCCAGATGGATACATGGGTACACTGGCCAGGGAGCCATAACAGGTGAGGCAACAATAGCTCTTCCTCTTTTATTCATTCTTCAGTGTTCAGCTTAAGTTTTATATCCCAACTTTTCCATTCTAGGCTGATTGCTTGATCCTCTAAGTGGCTAAGAATGTTAGTATTTTCATTACAATCCATCCAATTTATTTCTTTTCATATAGGCTCCAATATACAATTTTTACCAGCTAGTTTTTGTACTATTTAATGTAGAACTTTAATATGTACTTAGCTTTCCTTACGAGATTTTAAATTTCCTATTGTAACTTTGTCATAATGCAGACCATATCAGTCTTTTTCTAAAGACTTGCCAATTTATGGTTGAACATGGAGACTCACATGGTATGAAATACTTCCTGTAATGACTACAAACATGTACTTAATAAAATATAGTTGTACCTCAAAGGGACTGCATGGTTTAAAAAATACATATCAAATCCTTCATATGTCTTTAACCAAAAGTATATATATTTAGTATTTGTCAGGATACATAATTTTTGCCATGACACTTGAAGTCATAAAGATCCTAGGCTTGTGTCAGAGGAACTCACTTTGAATCTTGACTCTGTCATTTAACCAGCCATGTGAGCGTGAGCCTCAGTTTCTGCATCTAGAGAATGGGGATAATATATTAGCTTCCTCATAAAGTTGAACGAAGGCATGATCCAGTTCAATCTGAGTTTCCTCAAAGCGTATCAGAAGAAAGTGACCATTGTTTAGATGGAAATTCCAGATTTAGTTTGAATTTCCTCCAACTTACCCCAGAGTTGGTGGGCTTTCAAGAAACCAAAACCCAGATCATAACCATCTACCAAGAAGCCCCCCAGTTCAGTCATTGCTGAAGCTGTTTTGTTTCAGGAATTGCTTCACAGTTGAGTTGTTGGTTTTTATTGTAACTCAGTCTGTACACGTTATTAAATCTGGAGTGAGTGAGTTTGTGGCACATCTGGCAGGAGGAAGGAGGCCGAATTCCAATTCTTTATGCCTAAACTCCCTGTGAAGTTTTCTGGCGGGTACAGCAATGTTGTTTTTGACTCTGAATGTTGAGCGGTGCGTGCCACGCTTGTGGGTGGCTGTTAAGCACCTGTCATTTCCAGTCCCCAAGGTAGACAGGGACATTGTTATTTTGTGTCTTGGAGGCAAAATTCCCCCTCTTCTGGGCGCCATGGCCAGTTTTGACTCCATTATTCCATTCTCCTGACTTGTGGGGGTGATCTTTCATTGACATCTGGAGGCCTTACGCCAGAAAAGCAGAATATTAGTGATGAGTTTCTCCACGTGGATCTGAAAGAAGGCCTTTTGCTTATAATTCGTGAAGTTTTTGTGAAGCTCTTTGGGATCCTTCTGGATAAAGAACCTTCTATAAACCTCACTTATTATGATGATGACTGCTGGCAGAATCGAAGTTACATGTGTGCGTTGGAAGGACAATATATTCTCTTTGTGCCCACATAAACTTCCATTTATCTATACAAATATCTTTGAAAAGAGCAAGGCCGAAATGTCGTCTCTCCAGCTGGGGTGCTGTTCTGTTGTCGCAGCGCAGTAAATTGGGTCACCGTCCAGCTTTGCATCCGGCACCTGCTCAGCCGCATAATGGGGAAATGAGAGCTTCTATAGTGACAGTCGCAGTGCGCGGCGCGCCTGGGCCGGGGAGCGCTGTGGACAGCTAATAAGGAATCCAGGAGAGCCGATCATTCAGATTGCCGCCTTTGTTGCTCTTGTCTGGGAGGAAAAGACATTACTAAAAGGAAAATTGTTCTTTTAACTCCTACGTTTGAACCCTTTCTGTGCTCTCTGAGGAGAGCGGTTTTAAAAGGTTAGATGTTGCTAGTATGTGCCAATTTGGAGAAGAAAATGTCTCTAATGCATGGGAATACTGGGAAGCGGAGTTTTTTTGTTTGTTTGTTTGTTTGTTTTTTTCTGGAGCGTAAATGTGGTGGTCCCAGATTGATTAAAAAGGGTTGGGGGTTGAATAAATGGAGTTGTGGGTGTAGGGAATGAGAGCTAGGCGCGGAGTTAGAGTTCAGCTCTCAGATTCACCGTTGACCTGCTGTACGTATAATGTTGCCTCGGGTTCCTCGTCTGCGCCAGAGAGGGTTAGTGCGAAGACAAAGTGAGTGGAGCACCTGACATATGACAGGCAGTCCTTCAATATTTATTAAATGCATAAAGTAGCGTGAGGGAGGGCTTGGCCCGGTCCAGGATAGGGGAGGTTTCTCGGAGGTCACGTACAAACTGTCACAGAGCACAGGTTTATACCTCTGTCTGTTTTCATGTCCTCTGAGGTCAGCTGTCCTGCTGCCGAGGGCTCACTCTGCATGGTGCTGAGTCTGGGTCCCATTGAAGAGCCGCGATCTCGTCATCCCCGCAGTGGAAAGAAGCCCTGCGGAAGGATTTGTAGCTGCAATTAAGTGACGCAGCCTGGACATAATGCCCGTCCTTTCTGCTTAGAACTCATTGGCCAGGGGCGCCTGGGTGGCTCAGTGGGTTGAGGCCTCTGCCTTCGGCTCAGGTCATGATCTCAGGGTCCTGGGATCAAGCTCCATGTCCGGCTCTCTGCTCAGCGGGGAGCCTGCTTCCTCCTCTCTCTCTCTGCCTGCCTCTCTGCCTACTTGTGATCTCTGTCTGTCAAATAAATAAATAAAATCTTTAAAAAAAAAAAAAACTCATTGGCCAAAAGTAGTCATGTGGTTCCTTCCACTTGCTGAGTAGCCACTGCGTAAAATCTCCTTTGGCTCCAAAGGGGGAAATCCAAAATAATTGGCAAGTAACACCGATGACTTCTGCAGGGTCCACTGAGCAGGTTCTGTTAGTTCATGTCTCTTCTGTATGTCAGAGTGCTGCTGCACATTTTCTCTCCTCTTCATTATGATATCTGATCATTGCCTTTTTTTGAAATTTTGGTCTTGTTGCCTTGTTTTCTCTTTATTTATTTATTTTTTCCCAAATGGAACACAAGAAAACTTTGTATTTTCATGGACCAGAAATAGGGCTTTATTTTACTTGACATGGCAGCGCTGCCTAGTTTCAACTTTTTTTCTGGTCCTAAGAAGTTGGGGTGGGGGAATGGAACCTGAAAACATGGGGGGAGCCACCATCTGAGGGTTTCATGGAAGAATTTTTTTTTTCTGTCTAGGTAAGATCCAGTTGGATGTAATTATCCTGTGGAATTTAGGCTGGTTAATAAGCTATGCTGAAAGAGAGAAGAGCTAGATTTACCTGTTGTACACTTGAGGAAAAAACGGCAAGTTCATGAATTCTTTTCTGGATTCCCCCCCCCCCTCCCTTTTGGGGATCTTTGTTGCCCTTGACTTTTGACTGTAGGCTAACATATCTGTATGCCTTTAGGAAATTAGAGAAGGAACTGCAGGAATCTGAGTCTTTATTGTTGTAACAGGCACTGATTATTATCTCCCATTATCCATTTTCCCTTTGAACTTTTGATAGTAAAATTTCCACCATCCTGTCTTGGCTTAAGAGAGACTAAAGCCCCGCCTAGCCTGATGGGTGCAGATCCTCCCTGGCAAAGTTACTTTTTGGATATAATTAAGTTAAAGACTGTTAGTGATTGTCTGTCCCTGTTGTAGCTAGTATGATGCCACATATTAAGCTGCAGCAGAAGTGAGCAGATGGGATGTGAGCACAGGTGCCTCGAGCACGGGTGCAACTTCTAGTTACGTTACTAACGAAGCTTTCTCATGTCTGCTTCCCTTTCTGTTGTGCAAATTGGAAAAGATGACAACTTTCTGGAGCAGTCATTCTGGACCCAGGGGTAGAAATATTGAGGATGACTCTCTACCTTAGGCTGACTGCCCATCTCGGCACTGCTATATGAGAAAGAAAGAAAGAAAGAAGAAGAAAAAAAGAAGCCTTCTCTGTTGATTAAGCTCTTGTATTTTGGGGATCTTTTTTTTTTCACTTTGGCAATGTAGCCTGCACACGTACCTAGCGACTTTCCTCTTTCCAGACCTAATTTTATTTCCAACATCACGTTTTAATTGATTTCTTCTCTTTGTTACTGTTTCTTCTCTGACATTGGAAGGCACGAGGGAGGCTGGTCCTTTGCTGAGTGTGAGATGCAGATTTGTACTTATTCACACCTTTTTGCCTTTCTCTCTCAAGTTCATCAGGCAACAGTGAACACAAAGGTCTTGGAATTCCAGGCTGTCCCTTCCTCCAAATGAATATTCTCCCTTAGATCATTGGGTCTATTTTATCCATCCCGGCAAGTTATTTTACCTTACACAAAACCAAACTCTGTGCAATCCACATTCTAAAGTGCAGTAAAAGACTCCCAGGGCTTAATGGCCATGTGTGTTACAAGAAGAATTCTGGAGGCATATTTAGGTATGAAAATAAGCCCCGTTGGCCTTGGCAGACAGAGCCCTATTTTCTTCATTTGGTTCCACTTCATAGTTGAACATAAGCCTGGAGCAAAGGTCCGCATTTTTAGAAACTGTGGCTCTGGCCTGTTCTCAAGGCAGATGGACCTTTTCTAGGGAGCTGGTGCCCTGCGGGGTGGGTAGAGATAAAAATCGCCAAGGTGGGACAAGGTGGATAGACAGCAGGTGTTCTCTGGGTGTGACGGGGGCTTTTACCTTTGGGTATTTTGGTCATTTGGTGGTCTATTTAGTGTCTTGAAATGGAGGAAAAATTAGTGGGTTGTTTTTCTACCTTCCCTTGCCAGACTCACTTCCTAGTGGTAAAACAGACTGAATCTCCCCGCTGGCATCCACTTCCTTGGTAAAATGATGAGGAATGCAGCCGGTCACCTTGCTCTTTGCACAGAAGGTCAGGCTGGGCTCTGCTGACAGCCGTTTTAGATGAAACCAACTGATTCAGACACTGAATACCTTAATTGTGTTGGCATCTTCAAGACTGAAAGCATATAACCGGTAGCACATTCTGTTCAGCATTTTGGGGAGCTCCAACCAGAATTAATGATAGTAATAAGTGGTCCATTTAAATGGTTTAGTGAAAATCTGAAAGATGGGTTTTTCAGTGTCTGTTGAGCAAAAAAGAAGGCTGTTTAGAGGCTAACAGCCTTAAAATACTCTTTCTTTTTTTTTTTTTAATTTCTCATAGTCCTTTTTATTTATTTATTTTTAATTTTTTAAATTTATTTTCAGCATAACAGTATTCATTTTTTTTTGCACCACACCCAGTGCTCCATGCAATCCATCCCCTATCCAATACCCACCACCTGGTTCCCCCAACCACCCACCCCCTGCCCCTTCAAAACCCTCAGATAGAAAGTAAAATACTTTCTTGTACAATATTGTCCTACTCTTTTATATTCTCTTTATTTTTAAACCTCAAGAAGTTATAGTACATTATACCTCAATATATAGCACCACGTAGTATATCATGTAGTTATAAAAGGAGTCCATTCCACAGGCTATAATTCCTGTCAGAGAATTCCCATCCAAGACATTGTTATGTTAAGTGACTTAAATATAATTTTTAGAGGCAGGGCTAGAACGTAGTGATTCTAAGAATATACATTATTAATTGGGTTATGAATCTGACTAATGATCATAGACTAAAATACCACATTTTACTTTAGCTCTGTAGTGCTATTATAAAGACACAACTCCCTTTGTTCAGATTTTGTAGTCACTTAAATAATTTACCATGCAAATAAACCTTAGTCATGACATGTTACCTTCATGACAGATTTGCTTGGGTTTTTTTTTCACTTGTGCAAAATCTGTTTCAAACACTGGAATAGTGATAGAAGTAACTCACTTTAATTACTAGGATCATGCAAAGGAAGAATGTGTTCACTCTGGCAGCTCTGGGCAACTCTTAAAATCATCACACATCACCTTAACTTACTGAATTGGAAAACTAGAGTAATGGCCTAGGAGCTCCACAAGAATGAGTTGTACTGAAGCAATCATTATTGAGAATAAATCTTGCCAGATTCGTGTCACTTCTTGCCATGATCTGGTAGAACCACCCTGTGACTTAAGCAGGAGAAATGGCAGTGAGGTTGATGTCATTTCATCTGACTTTAACTCCTATAATTTGATCCTCAGTAAACCTTGGCTAGCTTCTGCATCAATAGAGGATGAAGAGTTTCTTGAAACATCAAACTTTAATTTTATCCGTGCTCCACCAGACCATCAAGATTGGGAGTTTTATGCTCAAATCCCTGCTGGGTCCAAGTAGATAATCAAATAACTGAAACAGAAGGCATGAGACTTTATATAGGCAATGGTGGTGACTGTGGGGAACAGGGGCGATTCGTGTGACCGTTCCACTTTAGCCTCTGTTGCCATATGGGAACCTGGGTTGGGTGGGAAGAGATTTTCCAGTTTTCAAGAGAAATTGGAAATCTGGGTTTTTATGTAAGATGGGCTGATTTTTAAATGATGGCAAGAGTTTTGAAACACTGTAGGCTAGCTCGCCTAGACTGATTTCATCTCAGGAGCCATAAATTTGAAATCTCTGAGCTAGATATTTATAGTGAAAATTCATTTAATGATGCTGTTTTCTTTTCACTTACCTTTCGGTAGCGACTTCTTCATGATTGTCTCAGTGCATGCCTACTTTGGGGGTATATACGTGAGATTCAGTGTCTTGTCACCTGTGAATTTGATCTAGTTATTTGTAGTTCTCATAGGTCTTATATTTGGGAATATCAGGATGCCATGTAAATTCTTTGATAACCCGGACTTAGGTGGGGGGTAGTAAGCAACTCAAAATTTGCCATAATAAATGTGAAAAGATGGCTGAAATGAACAACTTAAAATTCCAGTAATAGAAGGAGAATTGCTCACTTAGGAATTGAAAAAGAAACACATACCCATAATGTAAACATAAGATAACTGATGCATGTAAAAACAATGGCCAGAAATAGCCTTGATGTCCTAATGACTTAGAAGTTAAATGTCATCTTTTATAAGTTGTATGACCCGTGGAAAGTTTGGGTATAGGAAGAGGTTGGGAAATGTCTTTATCTTCATCATGTTTGCTGTAACACTTGAAAGTTTACGAAGCACTTATTCCACATAACTGATCCATTTGATAAAAGCAGCATTTTTTTCTAATAGGTTCCACTAAAGTACAATACCACTTTAAGGAGGTGTAAAAAATAGAAAGGATGGCTCTTTCCAAGTAATAGAGAAATTCACCAAAGAACACATTCTGGAGTCAGAATGCCTCAGCTTGGATTCTGGTTCCACCATTTACCTATTCTGTGTACTTAGGGCAAGTTACTTTACCTTCCTTATGATTAAACTGGGATGGTAGGGGAATCTCACGGGCACATACTAAGTATCGTATAATTATTTGATATTACTGTTAATATTATAGCTAGGAAAAGTGTGCTTGTTACTAGGTATTATGTGTGTGGCCCTCATTTTAAGCATGCTATAGATCGACATACTTATTCCTCACAGTAAGCCTGTGTGTTATACATGATGGTTCTTATTTTACAGATCCAAGACTGAGGCTTCATGAACTTCAGTATGGTAGAAATGCTTTTAAACAACTCCCACTAACATGCTTTCTGGATTAATCTGTATACTTCATTTTATCTGTAGAGTACACAGAGGTTCCAAATGCTTCCAAATTTGTGTGGCAAGGAGGATATGCTAATATGTGCTCTGGTCACCATGCTCACACCAGCTGAGTTGTGGGTCTGCCAAGAGTCAACTGTGTGTGTTTTCCAGATTATTTATGTATCTTCTTATAATTAGACCTGGACTTAACATTGATGGGGTCATGAACAAGATTACCAGTGGAGGCCCATATCCCTTGGATCTAAATATTTAAAGATAATTTAAGCTAGCACACTTTTAAGGTGTTTTGATAATGATTTGGAAGGCCAAGTTTAAAATTCCAGGTCTTAAAATCTTTGGTGTTCCATGCAAAACATGGCCATACAAAGAGGTCCCATCTCTACCAGCTTGCCCTGCAGTCTTCCACTTTCTCTTTTAACCTCAAATTTGTCTCCTACCACAAGGGACCTCATGTTGTATCTGAATACCTTTACCAATGTTTTCATATTTTGTTTACATCTAAACTTTGTTTGTGCTGTTTGGCTGGGGAATTTCAGGGCCCTTGTATCCAGAACATTTTTGTTGATTTTGTTGTTGTTTTTAAGTAGGCTCCATGCTAGGCATGGAGCCACATGAGGGACTTGAACTCATGACCCTGAGATCATTACCTGAGTTGAAATCAGGTGTTGGACGTTTAACCAACTGAGCTATCCAGGTGCCTTGGAACATGGTTTTGAAAGGGGAAAGTGGTCTGTGAATGGGCACGTCACTTTGGTTCCACTGAGGGGAACATGGGAAGAATAGGACCAACAGGTGGACTTCTAAAGTTTGGCCCAGAACAGGGGTCCCCATTCATGTGTCTAGAGGAGGTATTGATAGTGATTATCATTCAATTAAATAATATTCAGAAGGATGAACTGTTAGCATGCAAAGATATGGTTAATATTTCTTTGGAAACTTTGGAGAGTCTGCATATGAGCAGCTAAAACATTATTATATTAGATGTGGGGAAAATATATTAAACTATAAAAATATATTAAAATATAGAAATTTCCTGCATTCAGTTTGATTATCAAATGTTAAGTTCTTTACCAAATTCAGAAGTTGAAAATTATAGACTATGCATTACAGATATGATTTATGCAAGAAAATCAGTGACTAATTCCAGTCTGTGGATTCTTATTCCAAGAAATGGCTATGCTCTACAATAAAGACAAACTGAATTTTCATTTATTTCTTTGAGATAAAATAGAAGAAAACATTTAAGATATAATTTCAAAATACATTTCCTGTTTGAATCCAAGTTTTCTTTTATTTAACTGGTCAACGCCCAGTCCTCATTTTGTTGGCAAACCAGCTTCTGCTGTAATTGGCTCAGAGTTAGGGAGGTAGTAAGTGGGAAGGGTAGGAGTGCGAGAGGAGGTCTGTCTTGTTGTAAATATTTTAACAGCTATGCTTTATTATTAAGAACAAAGTAAGTATGAAGCTATCCATGTGTGTCACACTCAGTAAAACTTTTAATGTTGACTATATTAGGATAACATCTTAACTCTGGATTAGTTTTCAAGAGGGGTTATGGAAATCCTGAATAAGTGTGATTATCTAATACATTTTCTGGCTTGTCGGCTTCAAGACAAACTTTTATACTGTAGTGTTCTGTGGCTCAATAGACTGACCCTAATACCAGCCTTCAAGAGGTCACTCATGTTCTTTTCCTTAGTTTTGACTATATGAAAGCCTTGTGACTTTCTTGAATCATAGTTTTATTCTTTGTTTTTTGTTTTGTTTGTTTGTGGTTTTTTTTTTTTTTTTTTTTTTTTGGCATAATATCTTTAGGAGGTTTTGCTTAAAAGACTAGAATAGCTGAGTGAGAAACCTAGAAGTGTACTAACTCAAAGTGACTTTAAGAAAGATAGTCAAGGGGTGCCTGGCTGGCTCAGTGGGTTAAAGCCTCTGCCTTCAGCTCAGGTCATGATCCCAGGATCCTGGGATGGAGCCCAGGAGCTCTCTGCTCAGTGGGGAGCCTGCTTTTCCCCTCTCTCTGCCTCCTCTCTGCCTACTTGTGATCTCTGTCTGTCAAATAAATAAATAAAATCTTTAAAAAAAGAAGAAAGATAGTCAAATTAAACAAAATGAAAGATCCAGAAGAAATATAAAATTAAGAGAAACTTAAGCAATTGTGCCTATGGCTCTTTTAAGAGAGAGAGAGAGAGCGGGCAGTATGTTCATAGATTTTCCTTTTGGTTAAGTGACAAGAATCTCAGAAACTCTTCACAATCTCAAGAGTCGCTGCTGGTTGGAGTGCACGGCCTGGCCCTTCCTCACTAGGATAGAGGCGGGCTTTAGAGAACTCACATGTTCCATACTTGCAGTGATGTAAGGGAGAAAATTGAGGGCTTGTCTTGCTCTTTTAAGTTATTATCGCCACTGATTTAAAAAATAACTTTGTGAAATACAAGTTTTGGTATCCTTCAAAGAGATTATATAAAGAATACAATACTCCCTTTCTTTCCCTTTCTTTCTTCTGTGGCAAACTTCCTGAAATTTTGGTAATAACACTTGTGAAAACAGTCTGCTCTTTCTGTGCTGCCCGCAACATTTGGAAAACCCGAATATTTCTAAATCAAGGGCTCAGATCTTACAAAACAGGACCGTTGTTGCTTATCAAAAACTCTGGCTTGCTCCATCCCTCATTAGGGACCTAAAATCCTATTCCCTCCACCTTTGCTTCTCAAACTCTGCACATATGTATCACCTAGAGATCTTGTTTAAATGTGTCTTTGGGGGGCGCCTGGGTGGCTCAGTGGGTTAAACCTATGCCTTCAGCTCAGGTCATGATCTCAGGGTCCTGGGATCCAGCCCATGTGTCTTCTGAGTTAATAGAGGTAAGATGGGGCCTTAGAGTAGGCATTTCTAACAGATTCCCAGTCCCTGCCAGGGATGCAAATTTGAGAGCTACATTTTGAGTAGCAAGGACCTAGGTAGACAGTAGCCCTCACCTGCAAATGAAATGTTTATACTGACAATCTGAAATTCAGGAGAAGGAATAGGGAAACGGGGTCTTGGCAACACAGTCCTTGTTTATGAATAAGTAAAGAGAATTGGTGACGGAAAGAAGGACACTGATGGTTATGAAAGTCCTACTGACTTCTAGCTTGGTCACAGTAACCAATGCCAGGAGACCAGTTGGTCACTGGGTGGGGAGTGTTATCCACAGATGCCTGAACTGGTGTTAGAGAGGGAGAATGTCATGAAGCACAGCAAACACTTTGCACCCATACCAGTGACAAGTAAATCCTAGGCCAAACTTCTAGCAGCCACTAAGTGGATTCCACTCGTTCCCCCGATCCATCCTTCCAAAGCTAATAATGAAATTGCAGCATTTCTCACAAGCCAGAATGAAGCACCATAAAATTAATAGACTATCTCACCCATGAAGGATAAGGACAAATTTATTCTGTGCCTTGGAGAAAAGTACTTTGAGGCCTGTTTGTATGCTAATCCAAGAAGGGAAAACTCTGTAGCCAGGGGAGGGACTGGCTGACCTTTCTTTGCTGGAACATGGCGACTTGAGTCAAGGCGTCCTAATAGGTGAGGGGGTATAGCCACAAACCAGGATGCGCATGCGGGGTTTTCTCCACCCTCCTCTTTCTCCTCAGGCAAGTCATTTCAGTGCGTTACTGGGCCAGCGCTTCATCAGCAATTATGAAAACTCACACAACTGAGGTCTGGATCATAGCATCAAGTAAGCAATTATAGAAGGAGAAAGGTCAGTTGGGAAAGATGGTGGGGAAGCTAAGACAGGCAAGAATCCTGTTTCTCATCAAAGATTTTTGGAGAAAGGAAGTATAGAGGGAAAGCCAGAGGACAATTTTGCAACTGGAGAAAGTGAAATCAGGAGAATCAGAATTAGATACATTGGCATGCACTTTGGTAGGGCGAGTATTAAAATACACTCTGTTCCATATTCTGCTGGCATTTAATAAAGACAACTAGATTTCCTGGCCCTTGCCAGAATAAACAAGTCCTAGGAAAACCCCATAAGCCACACATGCTTATGTTCTCCATACTTTGGGGTTTTTTTGTAGCCTAGTGGTTAGAAGCACTGACTTGAGAGCCAGGCCCTCAGGTTCAAATCCTGTTCCTGCCACTCAGCAGCTGGGAAACCAGGGACACGTTTCCTAGCTTCTTGTGCTCCAATCTCTTCCTTTGCAAATGGGAATAATGCCTCTTTTTACAAGATTGTTATGAAGGTCTGAGGAGCTGGGATTGCACAAAGTGCTTAGAAAAATGCCAGGCACTGAGTAGGTGCGATTTGGGTCACTCTTACTTTTTTTTTTTTAATTGTTTTCATCATCTTAATTATAAAGCATACAGAGTATCATCCTGCCATAAACAATCTGACAGGCAAAGCCAGGTAGAACGAAGAGCAACTTGAAGATGATTTTTGATAGGACTGTTAATTATAATACACAGGAAACTGTTCTCCAGAGAAGCAGTTGTTATTTTGATTGGTTCTTAATATACTGCTTGAGTTTTCAGTTTAACAATTGAATAACTATGGTGAGCCAGGGTAAGTTATACAGCAGTGTCTAAAATATGATTTTTTATACATTTCGTATAAACTATGTAAAACTTTTATTTGAGAGGGGACCTAGGGTTGTCATTATTCTCTCCAAAGAGCTCTCTAGCATTTGTGCTGCTGTGGCTTCACAATTGTATCTCATTTTGCTGACTTCTGTTAGCTAGACTTTTCTATTGGCTTGCTTTAAAGCTTCCTTTAACGGGCAGTTGTAGGAGAAGAAGGGTCAGTTGGGAAAGGCCCTGCATGAAATTGCCATTAGTGAATGTTGGGAGTTGTGTGGGGATGGTCAGACTGCAGAAGATCCAAACACATTTTAGAGAGGGAAAAAGTCTCTTTTTGTCCTGGGCCTGTTGCCTTCTGATGGCCACCAAGTACATGCCCAGAGCCTGAGAAATGCTGTCCTTGTATGCTGGGCCAGATAGAAAAATCGGCAGTGAGAGATAGCACTGCTCTGGTGTTTATTTATTGGGAGCTATATACTTTTAATTCTGGCTTTAAATTCCACGGCGTAGAAGTGCAGTTTGTGGGTAAGGGACAGGTGAATTTCCAAAAGTGATCTCAGAAGGTTGACTTCTAGAATCCCCGAAGATGGGGATAAAAGGGGGTCCTTTTAAATAAACCAAGTGCCCACAATGGCTTTATTACCACACTGCTACTCCACACTGTAGATTACACGAAGGCCTGGAGACTAATTTCAGCAACAGGCACAATTTACTAGCTCTAGTGGGCCTCAGATGAATAGTTTCTTGTAAAATCAGTGGCAGCTTTATCCTAGCAGAGCACAAATAAATCAGCTCTTATTATTCCACATTCATTTAATCCTGGGACATTAGTCAGCGAGACCTTTCTGCAGCCTAATAAACAGCAGCGGCCGCAGTTTTTCTTTATGAGAGTAGTTGTTCATCCTAAATTAGAGCCAGCATTAGGCCGAGGCAGAAACTTTTGCAGGATGATTTAAAGATATATAATATGAGACCATAATAGTGTATGAAAACTGTACCCATGTGTATAAATAGAGCAGGGCCGTAATTCTGCCTTCCGCAGATGACTTTAGAGCACGTGGCTTATTTTCACTGTTTCTCAAGAGTATCCTTTGTGGCAGGTGACACGGTTATCCTGTCTCTCTGAATGTGACTTGAATGTCCTTTGATGTCCCTGGGGAACTGGATAGCGTTGAAGCGGCAACCTTCCCTTTCTGTTTACCCAGAAGAAGCTCCACCAATTTCTAACCCCATAGAGGAGGGACAGGAGTGCCATGCGTCTGGACTGTTTACCTGGCTGTCTCTTTCTGTGGGGTCGTAGCTCAAATCCAAATTGTAACCCAAGCCCACATAAAATTTTTTATTCTAGGTAGGCTCAGATCTCAAGGTTCCTGTTGTAACATCGCTATGTACGTGAAAAACGCGGTTTGACTCATACTGTAACTGCTGTTGTGGCTTGTTGAAGTACTTAAAAAAAAAAGCCTTCCGCAGATGCAGATTGACCTTATTTCACAGGTGCACAGGGTTTCTAATTAGGGGAGACTTCTTTGGTTTTGGTCATCCACAGCATCTATAGGACCTCAGTAAACTGTGGGCCGTGTCCACATAAGCCATTCTTCATGCCTCTGTCAGGAAGCCAAAAGCTTGACAAACACATGTGTGGAATCACTCGTTCATCACAAGCAAATGGAGAATCAAAAATGAATTGGTTCTCTCCAATGTGTAGGGTATAAGTCACATTTACTGTATGGATTGAGTTTGTTCTGCAGGCTTAACTGAATAGCTACTATGTGCACTCCACCGTGGAATTTTATGTGCACCTGTATTCTTATGGTGGAGAGAAGAGGATAAATAGTCCAGTCCGATGGATTCCAGTAATAAATATAGCAGTGGAACTAATATAAAATTGAGATTCATTTTCCATTATATAGATATAAAACACAGTAATCATAACCAGGTGTCACTGTTTGACCAGTGAATTCTAGCCCATTGTCTTAATGAAAATGAAAATATCGACACACTTACATTATTTGGAGACAATGAAGACAGAAGCCACACATTAGAAACTAGAAAACAAACTAGAAAACAACACATGCTAACACTAAGGAATTATGTAGGTAGGCAGTGCTCCAACTGACTTATTTTTCTGTAGCAAAAACTGATACCCTGTAGATAAAATGGTCTTTTAATACAATGTGTGTATCATCAGAACAGGTTGTGGTATCCCACAAGAATATATCAATACACATGATCCTTCCTCTTGGGAAGAATTACATGAGTTCGAGGGGAGACTTTCATGCATCCTGATTTCTCTATAGCCTGTTTCCCCTGTAGGGGTGGACGGTTCCTGTGCTATTTGAACCTGAAGCCACAGGGTTTGGCCAATTCCACCTCATCTTTGTACAGTGCATCCTTCCGATTCCTAGGGTGGACCAGATGATCCACAGAGAATGTCTAAAGGCAAAGCCATTGTAGCAACTGGAGAAAGGACACCAGGTGGTCAGGGCCTTATCCTTATGTGACAAGACCAGCATATTATTGGGCAATGATTTCAGACATAGATGAACAGCTCTTTGAGCACAACAAATGTCTGCTCCTTCTCTTGTAGCATCTTCAAAGCCCACGTAACTTTCGACAATGGTAGGTGTACACTGTACTGTCAATTGATTCATTGACATACATTGATGAAAATTATTAAGAAGTCACCAATCCTTAAAGATAAAGCTTGTTAAGACTAGTTTCTCTACTTTTCATACTATTTTTATATACCAAGTTATTTATAATATTTATAATAAAAATTCCCTAGAACTAAAAAATGAAATAGCAAAATCTCTGCTTTCCTAAATACAGTGAGGGGCATCCTGCTGCCAGTTGCCGAGGTATGTTATCACCATTTTATTGCTCCAACTCTCTTCTTTCTGGCTGCCTGCTCCTTCCATAGCTCTTAGAAATTCTTTGGCTTCCGTCTTCTGAGATTCTACTTAAGCAGCCTTCTTTGTACTGTCTCTAAAACAACCCAGCCCAACTTTATTCCATGCATGGACCCACATCTGGGCCATGAGAAAGTCTCATGTTTTGTTTGTTTACTTTTTTTTTTTTTTTTCTGTCGCCAACAACCTATGAAAATCAAGCTGTTCCCTAATTCAGTATTGGCTTATGGAGTTCACTTGTCACAGAGCCACTCAAGCTCTCTACGTATCTTGACAATTTGTACACCCTCGTTATGGGTGAGAGGTTGAAGAATCATCCAGTAGGTCCTCAGTCTGTCTTCCATGCAAGGTCCTCCCTCCTCCGGCCTCACAGCTCCTTATTGCCGTCTGTGATTATTTTCACACATTGGATGAAACAGAGACCAGAAGACCCTTCAGTGTTTTGTTATGTTGATTTGCACATTTTCAAAGAATGCCATTTATTCAGATGCTTGTACTCTTTCTTCAGTACTCATAGTGCCCACCTGAACTTAGTGTATGCTGGATACTTTATAGCTTTGGATCTGCATGTCTTCTGTGCTTTGGGTGAAACAAATGAGATGTAGGAGTGCTCTTTCCTGCTTGCATCCAATTTCTTTCAAGCAGATACTGTGCAGCATTGCCACACTTTCATTTTGCTGACATGTAACTAGGAACTAGAAACAAATACTGCATGAGCTCTATTTTGTGGGTTAATTGTCTATTTGCACTTTAATTTTGGAATCTGTTTAACTTTGGCTATGAATCTGCGTGAGTCTTTTAATGAAAATTATAGCTTTCATACATATCTGTAGTTGTGGGGTAGAGGAGAGAAATGTAGAAGAATAAGAGAGAAATTGGTAGAAGGAGAAAAAAAGGTCTTTTTGTTTAAGTACTTAACTATTCTCAGGCCTTTATGTCTATGGACTAGAACCTATATTCGTTGCAAAGGCAAATATTTTCCTACTGAATTTTAAAATCTGGAGAGGTTTAGAGATGATCTTGTGCAACCCCTTTATTTTATGGTTTACATTATATAATGGGCTGGAAAAGTTCATCTCTTTTAGTTTTAAAATTTTCCGTTCTAGAAAGCTGAATCTTACTTTGTGTGTGTGTGTGTGTGTGTGTGTGTGTTTTCCCAAATCACATAGCTATACAGTGGCAGAGATGACAGTAGAACTCAGTGTCAACATGTGTAGCTTTCTCATTTGTTGGAGCTAAACTGGGAAGAGATTTTCCAGTATTTATTTCAGGACCTTATGTTTCCATTGGATCTAAGCAAAAATTCATTGGCCGCCAGGAATTTCCACCTCCTTCTATCACCCATACCTGTTACAGTTTTTAGGGTGAAAGAGTGTGTTTGGTGGGTGATTGTGACAGATGTAGTGCAGGTAAAGATACTGCCGGTTTCTCTAAAATATTTCACTAATTTCTCCCAAGAAGCTTCAAAACCGAAACTTAATTAGCAGCCACAAGTAATGAAGAGCGAATGAGCCATATTTGCCTATGTGACTTAATTATACATATTTTCCCCATATTTTTAAAGATCACCTAAAGACTACATGATGGTTCCCTAATTTATCAGACTCTAATGTAAGTCTGATATTCCTGTTTCTCTTACCATTTCTCAGACAGTTGTAGGACATTACGTGACTTGATCTCTCCGTGCTTGTTCTCTTCGCAGAGTAAGAAAGTACCCTAAAATTTAGTAGTATTCAACAAGAGCCAATAACCAATTATGTTCCTGGATTCTCTGTGTTAGGAATTTGGAAAACGCACAGTGGGGATAGCTTGTCTCTGCTCCGTGATGTCTGGAACCTCACCTGGGATGACTTGAACAGCTGGGGTGACCTGAACAGATGGCTTCTTCACTCACATGTTTGCTGTCTGGGTGAGGTGGCTGAAGGATGGACTTGCTGTGATCATTCCTCAGAGGCCCTCTGTGTGATCTCTTCAGCAAGGTAGCAAAGAGTTAATTTTTTGTATGGTGACTCAGGGCTCAAAGAACAGGAGAGCAAGGTAGAAGTTGCATGGCCTTTTATGACCTAGCCTTGAAACTCACATATTGTCACTTCGGCCACATTCTGGTGGTTTACGAAATCTCAAGTCCATTCAGACTCAAGAGGAGGGAATATAGTCAGTAGCTCTTGATGGAGGAACATCAAAAGATCTGTGGCCTTGTTTTAAAAACAATACCCCAGTTAGCCCCCTTCCTGACTGTTACTGTTGTTGTCATACTTTCAAATTTAACTTACGTTTTAAATCTTCAAGAGGTTATTGAATAAAAAATATTTATATTCATCCACATATCTTATTTCTTATTGTATCTCTTTGTCTAATTTGCCTTCTACTACACTCATTCCCTTTACATTTCATTTAGTGTGAACCTCTTGGTTTCTTTTGGTCTGGAAATGTCTTTGTCTTTCATCTTTGAAGACTTTTTACTGAGTTTAAAATTCTGGGGTGGCATTTTAAATATATTCTGTTGTTTTTATTAGAAAAACAACCTCTCAGAATTCTTATATTTTTTAATAAGAATGTCTTTTTTCCTGCTTGCTTTTGTTTTTGTGTTTAATTTTTAACTGTTTGATTATGATGAGCCTAGATAAGGTGTTCTTTGTCTTTATCCTGCTAGCATTTCTTAAACATATGGCTTGATGTCCTTCATCAGTTTGGAAGTTACTTGATTTTTAAAAATTTTATTTATTTATTTGACAGATAGAGATCACAAGTAGGCAGAGAGACAGGAGGGCGGCAGGCGGTGGCGGGGGGAATTCCGCAGGCACCCCGCTGAGCAGAGAGCCCCACGCAGGGCTCCATCCCAGGACCCTGAGATCATGATCTGAGCTGAAGGCAGAGGCTTAACCCACTGAGCCACCCAGGCACCCCTAATCTCTTTAAATTTTATTCCCGGGGTGCCTGGGTGGGTGGCTCAGTGGGTTAAGCCTCTGCCTTCAGCTCAGGTTATGATCCCAGGGTCCTGGGATTGAACCCCACATCGGGCTTTCTGCTAGCCTAGGTGGAGTGCCTACTTCTCCTTTTCCCTGTGCCCTGCTCCTTGCATATGTGCTCTCTCACTCCTCTCTCTCAAATAAATAAAATCTTTCAAAAGATTTTATTCTGTCCTATTCTCTTTTTCCTCTGCTTTGGGGACTCCTAATTATATATACATGAGATTTTTAACACAGTGTTACACATAAACTCCTTTTTAAAAATTTATTTATTCATTTGAGAGAGAGAGAGTGCACAAGCAGGAGGAGCAACAGGCAGAGAGATAGGGAGAAGCAGGTTCCCTGCTAAGCTGGGAGCCTGACCTGGGGCTCGTTCTCAGGACCTGGAGATGATGACCTGAGCCAAAGGCAGATGCCTAACCATCTAAGCCACCCAGGCAACCCTACTTTTCTGTGCTTTCCATTCTTGTGACTCTTAATGCTTTGGTCCAAATTTTTTATTCAGATATTCCTGTTAACTATTTTCTCTTCTGCTGGGTCCAGTCCTATTTTTCAAGCTATCTTTTGTGATCTTGTTAACTTCAATTATTGTATTTTTAAACTGGGGCACTCCATTTAACTTTTCTTATGGATTCTGGTTTTGATTTTCCATTTTGCCATTGTTTTCTTTGACAATAATTATTTTAACATCTTGATCTGACAACTCCAATGTACAAGTTACTTGAAAGCCCATTTCTGTTTTCCCCTCTGTTTATTCTCTTTCTTGCTATGCTAGTAAGTGTTATTAATTGAATATGTGGCATCACTTACTGAAAATATGTAAGGTCTAGGTAATGTTCTTTCCATTGAGTAGGATCTGTTCAGTCTTCTTGTAGGCAGTAGAAGGGCAGATCATCTCGGTCTAAGTAGAGACTGAGCTGACCTGAGGATGATTCTCAGTCTTTGTACAGCTTAATCTATTTCTAGTTTGTCATCACTTCTGTCTCACCTCTACCATAGCTTAGCTTTCCTGGCTTCCCAACATCTTCGTCTCTTTAATAGATCTTGGACTTCTTATTTTGTATCCTAAATACTATAAATTTGAGTTATAAAACTCAAATTCTGCAGTGTTTTTGACTAATTTCTACTTGGGCTTGTAGCCTCTTGCTTTATGTAGCTTATTAGGCAGGCACATACCTCAAGGGGAAACTTGAAGTTTCAGCTTACATTTCTCCATCCACCTTCTTTTCAAGATTTTGGCTGCTGAAGTCCTTCCTACATTAGTAGTTCTGAACTTCATTTTTTTGTCTCTTTGTTGTATGAGATGGCATAAGGCTCAGCTGGCTTCTCAACACCTTGACTGACCCAAGAATGAACAGATACTCCAAGAAGAAAAAGGGTGTGCAGAAAGTTTGATTTTTCTCTACTAGTTTTCTCTTTCCCTAGGATCCAGTTCCACAAATTCTGGCTTTTTCAGCAGATCTATAATGATTTCAACTAAGTTTTTTTTTTTTTTTTTTAATCTAAATTGTCTATATTTCAGCAGGATTGTTAGTTTGCTACAAGCTATTGTGTTGTGGCTAGGATTAAAGGTCTAGCTCATTCAATTTAAGAGAAGTTACAAAGAAGCTTTAAAGCAAACTTAATGTTGTAACCTTTTCTTCTAATTGATTCAAGACTTTTAAAAAATCTGATTATAGCTTAAATGATACTTTTTCTGTTTATTTTTCTGGCTGACAGTTTTAAAGTTTTTTTTTTATTATTTTGAAATAATTATAGATTCACATGCAGTTGAAAGAATTTTTTTTACCAGTTTTTACTTAGTTTCCCCATGTAATTTTTACCCAGTTTCCCCCAATAGTAACATTTCACAACATACAGTACAATATCACAATGAAAATATTGGCATTGATATCTATTTATCAAATTTTCCTTTTATATTTTTGGTGTAAAATCCAAGAACTCTTTGCCTGTGCTTATATCCTGAAAATTTTCTCCTATTCTTAAAAAAAGTTTCACAGTTTAGTAAATTCATGACTTATTTTGACTTAATTTTTTAATAAGGTGTGAGATTTAGGTTGAGGTTCATTTCTTTTGCCTGTGGAGGTTCAACTGAGCCAGCACCATTTGTTGAAAAGGCTTTTTTACCCTCTATTGTATGGTTTTGCACCTTTGTCAAAATCAGTTGAGAATTATTTGTGTGAGTGTACTTCTGGGTTCTCTGTTCTTTTTAGTTGACGTTTGTGTCTGTCCCTCTGGTGGTACCACATAGTCTTGCTATATCATAATTCTTGAATTCAGGTAGACTGATTTCCCGCACATCCCCATCTTATTCTTCTTTTTCAAAGTTGTTTTTGCTATTTAAATTGCTTTGCCTTTCCACATAAATTTTAGGATAATTATGTGTTTATTATGTGTATTATATATATATATATACATATATATGTACAGATATCATATATGTATATGCATGTATGTATGCACATACAAATAACAGTCCTACTGGGGTTTTAATAGGCATTGCTTCAGTGTCATTTTGAAGCAAACTGACATGTTTACTCTGTGGATTCTTCCAATCTATGAACATGCTGCCTCTTTGTTTCTTTCTTTTTTTTTTTTTTTAAGATTTTTATTTATTTATTTATTTGACAGGCAGAGATCACAAGTAGGCAGAGAAGCAGGCAGAGAAAGAGGAGGAAACAGGTTTCCCGCCGAGCGGGGCTCGATCCTAGGACCCCGGGATCATGACCTGAGCCGAAGGCAGAGGCTTTAACCTATTGAGCCACCCAGGCGCCCTTTCTCTTCATATCATTAGTCTGATTTCTTTCATCTGCATTATATAGTTTTTTTTTTTTTTTTAAGATTTTATTTATTTATTTGACAGAGAGAGATCACAAGCAGGCAGAGAGGCAGGAAGAGAGAGAGGAGGAAGCCGGCTCCCCGCTGAGCAAAGAGCCCGATGTGAGGCTCAATCCCAGGACCCTGAGATCATGACCTGAGCCGAAGGCAGAGGCTTTAACCCACTGAGCCACCCAGGCGCCCCTGCATTATATAGTCTTTATTATATGTTTCTGTACATGTTGTATTAGATTTACCCCTAAATAGTTTATTCTTGTGAGTAGTGATTATAAATGGTATTGAATTTTTAATTTCACTGTCTATATGCTCATTTTTAGTATATAGAAATGCATTTGACTTTTGTACGTCTATCTTGTATTCTGTGACCCTGCTGAACTGACTTGCTAGTTTTAGGATTTATCGTTTGTTGTTTTATTTGTATTATTTATTGTATTCCTTTGGATTTCCTACCTAGACAATCATGTCGTCTGGAAATTAGGACAGTTTTACTTCTTCCTTTATGATCTTTTTGTCATTTATTTCCTCTTTTGCCTTATTTCATTGGCTAAAACTTTCAGCATATGTTAAATAAGCTTTGTTCTTGGCCTTAGGGAAAAATGATTCAGTCTTTACTGATGATTTCACAAGAAGTCAAATTTTAGTTGTAGGTTTTTGTAGATGCTCTTCTGTCAAATTGAGGAAATTCTCTTCTATACCTGTTTTTCTGAGTATTTATCATGACTGAAATTTTGTCAAGTGCTTTATCTGCATTGATTATGATCATGTGATTTTTTTTTTTCTTTAGCCTCTAAGTGTGATACATTATATTGATTGACTTTTGAATATTGAATCAACTTCACATTGCTGGAATGAATGCAACTTGGTCATGGTATATAATTATTTTTATGTATTGTAGAATTCTATTTACTAGTACTTTGTTACCAAGTCTTATGTTTTTATTGATGAGGGATATTGGCCTAGAGCTTTCTTTTTTGTACTTTCTGTGTAGTTTTGATATCAGGATATTTTTACCTTCATAAGATTAATTGGAATGTGTTCCCTCCTCATACATTGAATGACTGGTGTTAATTCTTCTCTAAATATTTGTTAGAAATCTCTAATGAAACCATGTAGGCTTAGGGATTTCAGTTTTGGGAATTTTAAAATTCTTTTATTAAAATTTTAATAGTTGTAGTGCTATTCAAATTATTTCATTTTGGGTAAGTTGTAATAGATTGTATTTTGTAAATGGTTGGTCCATTTCATCTTAATTATCAAGTTTATGTATATAGAGTCATTCATACCATTCTCTTATCTTTTTGATGCCTGCAGGGTCTGAAGTGATATCCCTGCTTCATTCCTGATACTGTAATTTGTGCCTTCTCTTTTTTTGGGTCAGTCTTGCTAGAGGTTGGTCAATTTTATTGATATTTTTCCTAGGTATGAGGTTGATAGTTTTTGTTCTTTTAGTATTTGGAAAATATCATGGGTTTGTAGTTTTGCTTCTTCTAGTACTTGGAAAATATCAAGCCACTTCTTTATGACCTCTATGGTCAGATATTATTCTAAAATTGCTTCTCTAGGGTGCCTGGGTGGCTCGGTTGTTTGAGCATCTGGCTGTTGATTTCAGCTCAGGTCATGATCTCAGGTCATGATATCAAGCCCCCTGTTGGGCTCCATGCTCAGCAGGGAGTCTGCTTGATAGTCTTCCCTCTCCCCAACTCTCTGCCCCTCCCCCACTCACATGCTCTTTCTCCAAAATAAATAAATAAATCTTGAAAAAAATTGTTTCCCCTCTATGTAAGATGTCAGTTTTCTCTGGCTACTTTCACAACTTTTTCCGTCTTTAGTTTTTGGAAGTTTAATTATGATGTCTTGGCATGGATTTCTTTGGATTTACCATGTTTAGGTTCAGTCACCTTGTTGAATCTAGGTGTATGTCTCTTGCCAGATTTGGGAAGTTTTTAGCTATTATTTATTGGAGTAATTTTTCAGCCCTGCCCCTTTTTTATTCTCCTGAGACTTGGTGACATGAATGTTAGATCTTGTGCTAAAGTCCCATAGGTACATTCACTTTTTACCAGTGCATTGTCTGTTGTTTAGATTGGGCAGTTTCTTGTTTTTTTGTCTTCCACGTCAGTAGTTCTTTCTTCTCTTCCCCTCGATCCTGTCCTTGTGCCCATCCACTGAGATTTTTATTATGGTTATTGTATTTTTTAGTTCTAAAATTTCCATCTGGTAAAAAAAAGTAAATAAAAAACTAAAATTTCCATGGTTCTTTATATCTTTTATTTCTTTGCTGATAGTTTCTATTTCTTTGTTAAGACCTTTGTATTTTTTTCCTTTGTAATTTCTTGTTAAAGCATTTTTTTTTAAAGATTTTGTTTATTTATTTGACAGACAGAGATCACAAGCAGGCAGAGAGGCAGGCAGAGAGCAAGGGGGAAGCAGGCTCCCTGCTCAGCAGAGAGCCCGATGTGGGGCTCCATCCCAGGATCCTGGGATCACGACCTGATCTGAAGGCAGAGACTTAACCCACTGAGCCACCCAGATGCCCCTCTTGTTAAAAACATTTTATCATGGTTACTACAGAATTTTTGTTCAATAGTTGCACCATCTCTATCTTCTCAGTGTTGGGATCCATTGATTGTTTTTTTGTTCAGTTTGAGATCTTTTTGGTATGATCAGTAGTTTTTTACTAAAATACAGACAGTTTCACATTATGTTATGAGAATTGGGGATTTATTTTAAGCCTTTTGTTTGAGTTAGTTTTCTCTGACATTGCTCTGGCAGGGGAAACAGAGGCACCACTTTGTTACTCTAGCTGGAGATAGAAATCTAAATTCCCTACTCATGGTCCATTAATTCAGAAAAGGAGTGTCCTTGTTTCTGCTAGGCAAGAATAGGATTCGGTCTCCTGTGTGGTCTCTATTAATACTATGGTGGGAGCTAGCCTCCTTACTGTCTTGAGATGGGAGAAGTTGTAGTTCTCCAGTAGGTCTCTTCTGATACCCTCAATGGAGAAGTGGTCAAGAGTCTTGTTTCTGAAAGATGGAGGTGGAATTCTGGGGTCTCTATGTGGTCCGCACTGGTGGCACTATAGTGCAGAGGGAGGAGCTTGTTACCAGTTGACAGGGATGAACGGCCCAGCTCCCTACTTATCTGCTCTGAAACTATCCTGGTGGGAGTGTTGGGATACCCAACCTCTTGAGGGTGGAAATCTAGCTTCTCATTTGTAATGTGGGTGAGAATGGCAGTACATTTTTTTCTTTGTTGTTTGACTGACATAGAATGATTCTCTTCTAAAAATATGTCTGTCTCACTAGGATGCGGTTTTTTTCCCCCCTGGTCTTTGAGTAAGAGATAGCTGGTTCTCATTGGGACTTTTAGTCTGATCTCTTTGGTGTTTCTAGATGTTGGCTTCTGCCTCAAGTCTGAGATTTGTGAGGCAAAAGAAAACCCAGGGAACTCACCATTGTGTTGTTACTTGGACACTGAGGTTCCTGGCCAGTTTATTTTCTTCTCTCCAACTTTTAGCGTCTTCTTACGTTTGTTTTATATATGCTGTCCAGTGTTTTTAGTTGTACTTGTTGGGATCACAGGGAAAAGTGTACATATTGCATCTTTCTGGATGTGGACATTCCTAAAACTTTTGAATGCATTTTCTTTTCATCTACTTATAATTAATATATCATGGCTAATATCATTTAATATATCATTAAAGAATCATGGCTTTAATTTTGGGTACTTTTTTTTTTTCAATGACTTTCCCTCTTTTATTTTGAAAGCTCAGTGTTTAAGATTGTAGAATAAGGACTGCTTGGGATGGTGTCAGGAATCCCTTCAACTTACAGATTCCATAAGAAAATATGTCTTAATAAAAACCACTGTTGAGTTTAAGCATTGACATAGTTAACCCAATGTCAAGGCTAGTCTACAGTCTGGAATTGGATGTTGGAACATATTCTAAGGTATTTTTATAGCCATATTTGTTGTATTGAATTCAAAATTATGGAATCTTTAAATTTCAAGGAACCTTAGCAGCCATCTAGATGGGTTTTCCATTTCTTTACATCCTTGGCAGGTGACGACTCATATATTGCATAAGCACTTCTCGTGATTCCTTAGGCACAGCTATAGAGTATCCAAAGGCATACAGGAACACATCTAGGCCAGAAATGGTGAGCTGGGAATGGAGCTATGCAGCAAACTGGGTAGGGATAGAGAATATGCAGTGAAAATCTTACTATTTTTCTATTAAATTATTTGTATATTACAAAAAAGATTTGTTGGCTGGTGGGCTGAGTATATCGTAACTCTATTCCCCAATATTGCCTGCTTTTTTCTTCACATTTTTAATACCCATAGTTGAGAGTAATGGAACATCGAATTTATCACATTAAAAATAGCTCCATCCTATATGATTAATTATATGGCTTACTGGGGGCTATTTCTTGCTAATAGTGAGCTGGTAGAAGAAGGATTTTAATGTACTAGTGTGTAGTCTTAAAGAGTCTTATTTGTTTATATACATTATGGTGATCAAAAATGGCATACCAGAATTATTTTATGTAAGCCTTTATTAAGAGTCATTGTTGCGAAGTATTAAAAAATATCCTGGGGAACCTGGGTGGCTCAGTCATTAATCGTCTATCTTTGGCTCAGGTCATGATCCCAGGGTCCTGGGATCAAGCCCTGCATGGGGCTCCCTGCTCAGCAGGAGGCCTGCTTCTTTCTCTCCCACTCCCCCTGCTTGTGTTCCCTCTCTCACTGTGTGACTCTTCTCAAATAAATAAATAAAATCTTAAAAAAAAATCTTTGGTACCTTCCTCTGAATTGAGGGATTGGATTTGTTCAGCTGGTCTAGATTAAAATTTAGCCACGAGAGCCCAAGACATAGATACTGCACTCTGTCTTCTTGACTCCATATAACTCAGATCTGGAATTCTGCAACAAGACTTACTCACATGGGCTAATCAGTAGACTCTTTTCACTTCTTCTCATAATATATTTTAGGATGGGTGTGGACTTGTATGAATGGCTTAAAGTGGCAAAATGTTATTAATATACCAATAGGCAAAATGTTATTAATAATACATGAAATTAAATTAATGTTAATGTGGCCATACTGCATGGCTCATTGGGGGACAGTTCCAGTTTACAACTGTTGTCTTGTCATAGTTATTAATAGTGTCTCTATCACTCTCAAAGTGTCTGGGCTTAGACAATAAATTATGTGGCCACCTAGTTATTATGCTTTTTGTGTGTGTTTGTTTTTTGTTTTTGTTTTTGCCAGCCATACGATAGATCTCATGAAAAACATTCAATATTTGGATAATGAGACTTATAATGAGCTTCTGATCATTCTCGCACTGATGTGCACCATGAGATGCAAAAAGAAATAAACACACACTCACATTCTGCCAGTACTAGTGTGCTCTGTGGTCTGGATTCATAATTGAATGAAACGCTCACTTAGAGCTGGAGGGTACTGAAAATGAAGTAATACTTTTTCACCCAAATTCTCAGACCCTCTGAATTATATCAAAAAACCTCTTGGCTGCGGAGACGGCATCTGTGGACCTTAGGTTAAGTATTCCTGCTCTAAATAATATTAAACAAATGTGGTGAAGGTAGATTATTTTTCATATCTTTAAAATGCTGAGGCAGTAAGACAGTCCAAAAATGTAGAAACATGCTTCTTGGTAGAGTAAATAGAATCAGATACTGTTATCAAAAAATTCTCTTTATGTGCATTCAGATTTACAAATTTGTGCTTTCTTCTGGCAAAAACCGCAGATAATGTAAAATATTCTCCATTTTTATATAGGACTATGATGCTAACATCTTTCCGTTTTACCCCATGATGCCTTTCTCTCCATTCAGATCTCACTGGAGAGACTCTGTACTTTCATATAGTAACAGATTACATCATTCAGCCAGTCATTCTGGTCAGTTATTGATGGGTGGGGCATAGGTGTTCATAACTTTATTTGTACGTTTCCCTTTCTCAGTGTTAAGGTTGTGTTCAGAGCAAGTGTTTTCCACATTATCCAGCCGTGGGGTATGTCCTCAAGGTCTGGGAGAAACACGAGTGGCAAGGATAGATACCTCATATTACCAAAGACAGCCCATGGGTCCATGTGATGCAGGATTAAAAATGTAAGGTAGAGTGGACAGATGCAGTTTTAGTTTGGCAAGTGAAGTCTAATGCATGTCAGGCTCCAGGCTTGCTAACGTATGCGGTTGGAGGTACGTGGGGCTCATCGTGATTGGGTTCAGGAAACAGTGGTGCCAGGATACACTATTGATAAATGTGCCCTTTCAAGGTAACATGTGCAGTCCTGTCTTACCACTTTTAGTATTCTAAGCCATCGTTACCAGGTCTCTGTTCTTGACCTTATATCTGGAGTGCATTCCATAATGGGACAGCTGATATAGGGGGTGGGAAGTTAGCAAAATAAGTGAAACAACATCTTGCTTCCTTCCTATTTGTCTCCCTCTTTCCCAGTCTGGCCTGTTCCTGGGTTTGACCATAAGCCTGATCCTCCTCTAGAGGAGAATGGCAGTGGGAGAAATCTGGCTGGGGCCTGAGCTTGGCAATTAGGTATCATTTCAGATGAATCATCATCTAATGAGGAGACATTCCCTTGCTTCACTGGGCTTAATGCTGAGGTCAGGATACACCTCTGAATATTCTCTATGTGGCTGCCCCCTCTGGGTTCTAGACCTAGGCTGAATTCCCAGAGAAGTAAGAAAGAATGTCATTTTGGGCTTCGGAACATGGAAGGATGGGCATGGGAGAGAGGTAAGACATGAAGGTGGGTACGAAAGTCTTACCCTCAGATCCTCAGTCTGATCCATTTCTATCATGCTATGCGGGGCCTTTGTGAGTTTCTCATCTAAAGCCTTTTTATTTGACCATTTCTCCCTCCGCCACATGCATCAAAGAATGACCAGAATGAGGATCCAAAGGAGTGTTAACATAAGGCATTTCTGGCATGAATAAAAAGACAGAAAAATCACCTTGCATGTTCTATGTGGCAGGAGACGTTGCTTTCAGCAGCAGGGGCTGGGACAAGCCCAGAGAGGGGCTGTGGGTATTAAAGATCAGAATGATCGGGGGAGCCGGGACGCCCGGCGAAGATGTGTTCTGCCACAGTGGCAGCCAGAGGGACATGGCCCAGTGTCTGCCCTGCCCTTCCTTCAGTTCAGGAACCACATGAGAAGGAGAAAGGAGAAGCCACAGGATGAAGTGCGTAGCTCGGAGACAAAATGGAGGGAGGGTGAAAAGCACTTCCCAGTTGCTGATAGATTTCAGTTCATCACTGTTGATTTTGGACTAAAACCTTCTTTCCAGCCAAGCAGGCAGGCAGAGGTGAATTTATCAGATGTGATTTTTATCAGAACCCACCATATGAGGCGGCCAGCAGTCACCGCGGGACCCCAGTGCCTGTGATTGGCTCTGACACATCCGGCCAAAAGGGCTCTTATTCCAAGAATGATCTTCTTTTTTAGATGGTATTGAGTTGGGACTGATTTTGATAGCCAGTCTCAGTCAAGAATCATAAAGTTATTGCACATTTAAAACCGTCGGTATGAGAATCATTCTCTTCCCCTTTTCTCTCGCTCATCATTTCCCAGGGCTGCAAGGTTACAGAAAGGTCTAATCAATTGTCAAACTCTCTTTTATCACCAAGAAGGTGGTAAGAAAAAAAAAAAAAATCTAACTGCCCTACTGTAGGGGGTTCTTTGACTACACAGCACCCTCTTCCACATACAATGCCGGCGTGATTAATGTCCTCCTACCTCAGACCTTGTTAAAACCTGTTCTCTCACACAGCCTGCTGGAGCACAGTGAGAGCAGGGCCCGGGTTGCATAAATCAACGTGTTCTCACAGCCCCCAGGATATCCATTATAGATGCCAGCTGGATGGCTGGAAGATAGAGAAAAATGAATATTGTATCCTGTGGCCTTTTGCCTCTAATGACCACTTTTCAACATTTTTGAAGGCATGATTAAATTTTGATAACTGGGGAAGTCACTCTGAGCAGGCTGAAATAGAGATAAATTGACGGAGGGTCTGACATCTCAGTGGAGAGCCGGCAACTAATTAGTGTGTGAAGCGCACTCTGAAAGAGATGTAAAAGGAGGCAGGTTTAATCAGAGGCGCTGCTGAGGTACAGGAATAGTCAGGGATAATTGCGGCCGAGGTGGAAATCACAGGCTCAATGAGCGGCTTTTTCTGTCCGCTTGATTGGCAGCCGCTGACCTAGTGGCCGGCACCCTTGAACCCTTACAACAGTAACAGCCTTGTCAAAGCAATTTGCCGCCAGCTCTCCGTGACCAGTTATTTCAGCTGCCTGAGCTGGGACACCCAATTTGAAAGGGCAGTCCGCTCCCCTGGCTGGCTGGGAGCTGGGCGGAACCATCTCATTATTTCCCATGACTTGACTTTTGAACCCGGTCGCCCTTTCTCGCCCCCAACCCTCTGTAGCCCACTCATACTTAGGCATGCTCCCTGATGGCTTCTGCCAAGAGACGGTGTCAGGGCAATTCGGCTGTTCATTTGGGGAGCCGGGAGGGGGGTGGCTCAGGGCCATGAGGCCATGTTTGGGAATTAGGGGAAAGGGAGTGCCAATGGGGGAAGAGGCAAACCCAGAAGAGGATCTTCTACTGTGAGGCATGGCTTTCTCTATCTAGTTGCCGGGTTTTTTATATCACAGGGTGAAGCTGGGGTGGGTATCTGGTGTCCGCACCGTCTTCCTTTTGGTTATATGAGGGCGATCTCAGAGGCAGCCCCATTGAGCCCCTCCACCTGCCTTTCATGACTGGTGCAAGATGCCCCTGGAGCGCACATGCATGGGTTGCATTTTGTCAAAGTAGGATTTTTAATTGCTCTGCGGGGACTTAAACTGCATTTAGAAGTGTACCCCCACCCCCCACTAAGGCTGAATTATCCACCAAGACATTGTTTTTTCACCTTTATTATGTTGTTTTTTGTGGGAAGAGGAGGCTAGATGGGAAGATCCAAGATGGCAGAGAGGTGGGTGAGAAGCAGCTAGCGGACTGCTGTACAGGCTCTGATCTTTCCAGGTTGATGGGTTAGTGTTGATGCTGCCCCCTCCTCTGTCTCTTCCTCCTTCTTAGCTGAGAGCTTACTAGTTTCTCTTTTTTAAATAGTCACCTGGACCCAGAAAGAGGTCCAGAATCAGGATGGCTGATGTTTGTAGTGGCATCTTGTGGTTTCAGAAAAGCCTATAGTTTGAGTTGTCTTTTTCTTTGCTTTGCTCTGCTTTCTTTCTGTGGCAGTTCCCCCCTGTCCACATAAAAATGAGGCCTGATTGTTAGAGGACCTCATTGCATTCTTTGAAGGTACTGATCCTTGTATATTTGCTGTGTGCCTTGGCCAACGGGAATCTCCATGGTTTGTAGCACATGTGGTTGCCTGGTTGGCGAAAATGGACATGGCTTCAAATTGTTGCTCATTTCCCCGAATGTACCTGTTTATACCACAGAATATTAGGTGGAGCGGCTACCCCTTTTGGACTTCTTGGATGCTTCCCCCACCCCATTCCCATTAGAGGCTGTTCGCTCTAAGTGAAGACTAGGGAATAGTCTCTCATTACCAGATTAAGGGCTCCTCGGGAAGCTGGAAGGGGAGGGGCCACATGTTCCCGTATCTGAAATGATATCTGGCTCCAGAAGTCCCAATCCGTAGGAGATGGGTACCCGCCATTTTGAACATAGTACTCCTGTTGCTTATGGTAACAACGTGGTAATTTGCTTTCTTTTTTCCATATGTGAGTTGAGAAGTGCAATGCAGAATGACTGGGGCAAAAAATGAAAGATGGCAGTATTTGGACTATAGGCTCTCCCAACTCCCAGACAAATAATTAAACCACTTCATGGAATATAAGTAGTAAGAACACGCAGGGATGCTGTGGGGAAAGAAGAAGAGGATCTGAATTCTGCCTCATAGCTGAGGAGCGCTTCACAGAAAATTGTGTCCCGGAAGAATGAGTAGGAGTTCACCAGGTAAAGAGGAAATGGAAGTGAATTCTCAGCAGGGGAAAGAGGATGCGTAGTGTATCCATTGAGGATTTGGCTGTGGCCTGGGCATCCTCAGGAACATCTCTAGTGAGGCACCCAGCAGCCAGATGATGAGAGGCCTTGGATGAACTCAAAGCCATGTCCACATTTGTTTTACTGCCAAGGCTTGTGTAGCATCTGGCACCAGTAGGTGCTCAATAAAAGTTTACTTAATGAAGGAATGGAAGAACAAGTGTGAATGAGGAACCTTGGACATTAGTAGGGAGTCTTGTGGTAAGATTTTTGAAACAAGGAATTAAGTGGTGGATAATGGGGAGGATGGTCCACATCAGAGGGGTGTAAATAGTGAGGAGATGAGGTAAAATAGACAAGGAAAGGAGAGATAGGAAGGACGAAAGCCAAAACATACCTTCAGGAATGCAGGGGAGGGCTCAGATTCAGGAGACATTTCTCTGATGAACCCATGGTGCTTGGTTGGAGGTGATGGATATGATGAGAAAGACTGAGAAACCTCTCGGGTGTGTGTCTTGGGTAAAGTAGAAACAGTATGGCACTGATATATGGCAGTTGTAAGGAAGAGCTAAAATTCAATAGGCCTGAGCAGTTACACAGTGCAGCCGGAGCGCCGGACATGGGGAGGCAAGGTGGGGACAGTGCCAGTGAGACTTATCACCAGCATCTCCCCTCCATGTTCCAATGTGGGCTTGTGGACCTGTGGGCCTGAGAATCATCCTCTCAGCTGGGCATCACAACCTTCACTGCTATGCTCTGAAATTTTGATAAGTAAGTAAAATTATTTTTTCCTAAGTTTTAATATTATGACTATGATATCTATTCTGTCATGCGAAAATGTTGAATTGCGTAGATTGTCATTGGGTTATGTAGATTGTGTGGAATGGCACAATTTATTAAAAGTAACAGAAAGATGAATCGCATCATATCAAAGCTGATACCAATGAAAATGGTACATATATTATAACATTTATTGAAAAAACATATTGCTTAACATGTGCCAGACATTTGGAAATGTTTTAAAAATATCAATTACTGAAAAAAAAAATCAGTTACTTAAGTCTCATAACCGCATGGAGACATTGTCAAATTACGTGTGTTGTGAAGATATGGAAATTGAGGAACAGAGAGGTTATGTTTTTGTGAGGTCGTATGGCTTATAAGTAGAAGAGGCCAGATTTGAAGCCAACATTTTCTCAGAGTCACTACACCTACCCACCCCAGTGGGCTGGCTTCTCTTGTTGTGTGGATGATGATGAATTTAGGAAGTGACAAGTGGCCAGGCCTATCAAGTAACCACATACAAATGATGTCACGGTTGTAAATAGTTTTTGTAAACATGGAGACAGTGTTAAACAATTCATTTGTTGTAACTATGGAGGGCCGGTTTGGTGTTTTCCAGTCTTCCAGTTCATTCATTTCTGCTGACAGAAAATGTTTCGCACTTTTGCCAGTGCAAAGTATTGAGGACCTGTAGTCAAAACTTTTCATTGGTTTTTGGACCAGATTTGAACCCCTTCTCATTCCCCCAGAATACAGGACTTCTGCGCAGGAACAAGGAGTCTGAGTGGACCGGATCCGTGAAGTTAGGTACAACTCCAAAAGCAGTTCATGAACTCTTCAGGTTTGTGCAAAGGCGTGTTGCATCTTCCTGAAGACTTGGGAGCGACCTAGTGAAGCAGAAGAGATTCTGGAGCCAGACTCCCCGCGTGCGAGCCCTGACTTCCCCACTCACTGGTCATAAGACTTTAGGGAAGCTACTCATTACCTCTTAGGATTTCCTCAGCTATAAATGGGGCTAAGAATGGCCCCTGGCGTAGAGGCTTGTTTCAAGGTTTGAGTTAACCCTTGCTCATAGTTAGCCCTCAGTACCTGTCTGCTTTTGTTAGTCTGCCAGTAGCACCCCAGGAACCAAACTGTCTACCTCCTCTTCCCCAAATCTCTGTCATTTTTGTGTCCCTAGAGCATCTGTTTGAGGGTTTGTGTGGTGAAGGTGAGGTATTTAGGGGTTGGAGCCCATGGCCTGTCCCTCAAGTGACGCTACATGTGGAGGTGAAGTAGGGCGTTTGGGTGGAGACTTTCACTGGACACACACCTTCCCGACTGTGCCATTGTGTCCAGAATTTTAAAAAAAGCAACAGCAACAACAGGAAGTGACTGCTGTGTGAGGCATTTATAAAATGCCAGTACAACTTTAATTCCCTGGTTTTTCAACCATCTATAAACATTTCATTTTTTTTTTTAAAGATTTTATTTATTTGAAGGAGAGAGAGAGAACACATAAGTAGGGAGAGCAGCAGAGGGAGAGGGAGAAGCAGACTCCCCACTGAGCAGGGAGCCCCATAGGAGACTCGATCCTGGGACCCCAGGATTATAACCCAAGCTGAAGGCAGACAGACAACCTACTGAGCCACCCAGGTGCCCAGTCAGTGTTACTTATTCTTTTTCTTGCAAAATTAGCATGGCTGATGACACACTCATTGTTAGGCCATACATGGTTGGCTCCCCAACCCCCACATCCCCGCCCCCACACTTGTTGTTAAAGTTGCCTGCCTGTGGTAAAGAGCCCAGCGATATGTCAAAATGGAGCAGTGGGAGCTGTCTGCCCCCAAAAGGAAGAAGTATTTTATCCCTGGCAATGTGTAGAATTTCAAGGACATGGTGATTAATAAAAAGAAGACCTGCCCTTCGGTTAGTGTCACTATTGTAAATTCTCTATAGAAAGTGTTGCGTGAGCCTAGGCCCTCCCTTTGGTGGTGAACCACTAGCGTGTACAAATCACGAACATCCACGCAGTCGACTTGACACAGGTGTGCACCCTGACAACCTTCTCCAGCCATACTCACCCCCATTTCCAATTCAGGTACCTTCGATCAAGGATTAGCCTTGTGTGTTCTTCAGCTTTGTATAAATGGAGTCCCAGAGTATGTACTCTTCCGAGCCAGGCTTCTTTTGCTTATTTATGCATGGAACTCCTCTATGTTGCTGCACGTGGTGGCAGTGAGCTGTTTCCCTGCTGTGGAGCAGTTAAGTGACCGTGTGACAACTCATCCGCATGTTCAAATCCTGGTGGGCTTTAGGATGTTTCTGTCATGTTGGCTGCTGCGGGTGAAGCATCTGTGCCGGTTCTTGTAGGTGTTATGTTCTCATTTTCTTTGAGAACAGACATGGGGTGAGGCTCTTGGGGTGCCCCTCAGGCACGGGTCATAGGTTTAGCTTTAGGAGATCCTTCAAATTCTTTCCCGAAGTGGTTGTGCTGACACGGTCCACTGCTAGTTATGTTGTAACGATTCCAAAAGTATCCTTAACCCCACCACTGAGTGAAATGAGGGTTTTGTTCCCTACTTTATAAATGAAGACACTGATTCAAGAGGGGTTTAGTGCTCGTACATATCACTAACTAGAAAATGCCATAAATGGGATTGATACCCAGGTCTTTTGAATTCAAGGGCAGCTCTCTATCTGTTCTAGCATCTTTATATAAGAACTCCTAAAGACATTGAGTTATCTGTAAGCAGAAAAGGCACTTGTAAGCCATTCACTGGGACAAAATAGGGAGAAAAAAAAAATCTCAAATTCCGGCCAGAAAAAAAAATGTGCATTTCACACTTCTGCCAAAGAACTTGCTGGCAGAGAGCAAATTGCCTGTCGGACATGGCTGCTGGCGTGACTCCTGGCACAGCCTGCCTATACCTTGTTTGGCATCATAGATTCAAGATTTTATGTGTCCACAGAGCTGATGCATGGCATCCCTGCATGGGTCTTCTTATTTTCATCTCTGAAGGCTTCCCTTCATTTAAAAAAATAAAATCTACACTTCTGCACTTGCTAAGCACATTGTGGCCTGGGGACCAGCAGCAAAGCAGCAGTGGGAGCTCGGTAGAGGTGCTCAGTCTTAGGCTCCACGTGAATCCTTCAAATGCTGCCGTTCAACAAGATTCCCCCGAGGTTGTGGTCATCAAACTTTGAGAAGCACTGATGTGTTTAGATGTCGATTAAAAATCACTTCTTCCTGCTTGGGGATCTTTGGGAATGGGAGTGTCAGCGTCCTGATCTGAAATAGGGGGCTAACAGATAGGTACTTTGCAGGGTTTTAATGAGGACCAAAAGATAAAATAGAGGTTAAGAAGCAACAACAATTCTGGATATCTCTTGGTACTTAAGTAAGTGAAAAGCGCTCTTCTTGAGGTCTCCTCAAGCAAGGTGGGCCTGTCTGACTTTCTCAGGCAAATTGCAAGCCTTTAACTACCATAAACACTCCCGTCCCTAGTGCCTCGTCTTCCCCCTACCTGCGTAGGCCCTGCAAGAGAATTAAGTGTCAGGCCAGACTTGGAGCTGTCCCTGGAAGTCACCCAAGCATGAGGGCCAGCTGAAGCCTGCCTCAGCTGATGTTCTTTGCTGACTACTCTCTGAAAACCATAGGACTTAAAAAAAATGGAGAGCAGCAGCCGTGAAATAAAAAGAGCAAAACACCTGCCAGGATAATAAGCAGGTTTTGCAGGGGAAGTTTGTTATATAATGGGACAGAGACATTCATGGGAGAGGAAGAAAGAGAAGCGTTGGGAGATGGGAGATATGACATGTCAGAAAGGCTGGTGGCTATAAATATTGCTTGTAAGCAAATTAAGGGTTTTTAAAAATAGGCAAGGAAAGGTCTTGCTGAAAAATAAGATGTCCCTGAGGTACAGATTAGTATGTCTTTCCCACTTGAAGGGGAAAAAGATGGTTTGATTGGACAAATATCTTTAGCAATGATAATTACATGGGCACCTGAAACATTTCTTGCCTGGTCATTTTCTACAGGGTTAATATCAGTGGAACATATTTTAAAAATACGACTTATTTAATGACCCCTTTTCTCTTTTCTTGGTACTAGTTTTCACTGTGTGATTTCTGACTTTGGTGTCAGATTGTACAGGAAAGCAGCTTAGAAGGTTTGGGTGATAAAAACAGGCCCAATCAATTTTTATGGGGCCAGCAGCAGTGATGACTTAATTGCTACTTTGGTGAAAAGGCTGTGATCCTTATGCTAAATTATTTAAAAAATAGCTTTCAGTGTGAGTTTTCAGAATTCTGCCCAGTCTCTTGGAGTTTGAAATAGTACCAACAGTTTGAGGGCAGAAAGGCTGAAGAATGGAAAGCTCCTGACTAATTTGAAATACAGGATTTCAGCAGCTCAGTGAAGCTGGGGCACTGGCGAGGGTAGAGTAAGCAAGGGGAAGTGCGGACTGTGTCCATAATGAGGACCAGCAATCCAGCTTGGTGGCCGGCAAGCACCATTGTACTCTGAATGGAGTATTGTAGCTCCTGTCACAATGACGTATTCAATTAGCGATAGACTATTATTATTTCTCGCCCTATGTGATTTAACAAAAACATTATTGAAACTAGGGGAAATTATTCTAAACCCAAGCAAAGGGAAATTCTTTGATTGGAATCATAATGATGTCTTTCACAATTTCTGACAGATAAATTATGAGCATTTGTAGCAAAACTTCAGAGCACAATGTTAATTTGAAGTAAGCTCAGACTATCTATAGAGCTTTTATTTTTATAAATGAGTGTGGAGCCATTGGGAGGGAGGGAAGCTGGTGCTTCTTCCCTTTGAAAGGTGATGACTTTAGCATTTATCTTACAATGGTGATAATAAGTACGAAGTAGTGAGCATCAGATTGAGACTTGGAACTTCCCGGGAGGAGCCCCTATGGACAGCCATTTCTCAGAACTCTGTCTCCCATAAAGCTTTCAGGGTTGGGTAGATGGGTTTCACTTACTGTGTATCACTTTCCAAGTATGATGTTTCCAACTGATAATATTTGCTAAGCTATTAACTTTCTAATGCTTCGGTGTCACCATAGAGAAGTTATATCAAATTATTGTTGTCCCAAACTTGGGAGACTCTGAGTTTCATTTCCCGGAGGGGGGAAAAAAGTAAACAACAGTATCAAAACTTGAAGACAGACAATGACATTGTTTTTAAAGAAAGAGGTGGACTTAAATCATTGTCTTAATAGACACCATACCTTGTGCTCATTTTACAAAGTCAAGAAGTTCAGACTCTTCCCAAGGGTTTCTTATTGACCAACAATGCAAGGATAGTGTAACTTCACTGTTGCAATAGCTACTGCTCATTGAAATGAGTCACTGAAAACACTTGAAAAGAGTCTTGTTGGAACCTGAGCGATGTTTTTAAAAAATTGAATATTGAACAGTACAGGGGATGAATGAATGCTATATCCTACAGAACAGTGGACTACGGGTACTATTATAAAACATGGGCTGCCTGGGAACTTTTAAGTAGAGTCACAGAATCATAAAGACAGGGGCCTTTGGTGTCACATAATCCAGTCCTAAAACTTTATACCACTCCAGTGGTATAGTTCAGTCTCTGCTTAAACATATAAAATAAAGGGAAGGTTAGGAAAACCATTTGATTTTAAATACATTCTGTTTTTTAGAAAATTGTAACATTGAACTCACCTCTTCCTCTCTATTGATTTCCTTTATGGTTATGGATCTCCCTCTGTGGCAACATTGAAACGTTCAGATTCTTTTGCTACAAGACATAATTTCAAATAAATATGAAAAATTCTCTATGTGGTTGCCAGAGGTGGGAGGGTGTTGATGGAGGGAGGTTAAATGGATGAAAAGGTACAAACTTCTAGTTATAAAATGTGTTCGTGGGGTACCTGGGTGGCTCAGTCAGGTAAGTGTCTGTCTTCAGCTTAGGTCATGATCTGGGGTCCTGGAATCAAGCCATCGGGCTCCCTGGTCAGTGGGGAGTCTGCCTCCCCCTCTCCATCTCCCTCTGCTCCTCCTCTCCCACCCTCATGAGAGCTCATGCTCTCTCATTCACTGTCTCTCAAATAAATAAAATCTGAAAAAAAAATTTATAAACGAGTATTAACAATGCAGTGCACAACAGGGTGACAACAGTTACTAATACAGCATTGCATATTTGAAAGTTGCTAACATAATCACTCTTAAAATTTATTACCACAAGACAAAAAATTTTGTTGACTATGTAAAGCGATGGATGTTAACTACAGATAGTGTCCAACTTAACGATGGTTCAACTTAAAATTTTTCTACTTTACGATAGTATGAAAGCAATACATTCTTCAGTAGAAACTGCATTTCATATTTTGAATTTTGGCCTTTTTCTAGGCTAGCGATATGCCAAACAACCCCCCTCCTTTTTTTTTTTTTTTTTTTTTTTTAAATTACATGAGCAGTATTTACTATAGAAACTATAAGTAACCAAAAGGTTGAAATGAAATGGTCAATCTCAGTACCCAGACCACCTAGAGGTATTCACTGTTATTATTTTGGGGTATAGCTTTCTAGGTACTTTTTCTATGCACATATTATATACATCTTTAATAAAAACACATTTTTCAACTTGATTTTCTAGTTAACGTATCATGAGCTTTGTCCCACATCAACAAATCTGTTTACAGTATTTTAATGACACAATATCCTGTTTTCTATTATTTGTCATGATTTATTTTTGCCAGTCAATATCGTTTTTATTTTATTCTGCTAACATAATCACTATAACGGATACCTATGTGCACATCTTACTGATATGACTGAAACTTTTGTTCATTTGTTTTTAATAGATTCAGGTGTACAATGTAGTGATTCAACAATTTCCTACATTTCCCAGTGCTCATCACATGTGTACTCCTTAACCCTCATCACCTATTCCCCCCATCCTCCAGCCCCATACCCTGTTTGTTCCCTAGAGTTAAGAGTCTGTTTCTTGATTTGTCTTTCTTTTCTCCCCCTTTGCTCATTTGTTTTGTTTCTTAAACTTCACATATGAATGAAATCATATGGTATTGGTCTTTCTCCGACTGACCTATTTTGTTTCGTATAATACTCTCTAGGTCCATTCATGTTGATGCAAATGGCAAGATTTCATTCTTTTTAAAAAATGTCTGAATAATATTTCGTATCACTTCTTTGGCCATTCATCTATTGATGGACGTTTAGGCTACTTCCCTATCTTAGCTGTTGTAAATACTATTGCTATAAACACTGTGGTGCATGTATCTCTTTGAATTAGTGTTTTTGTATTTTGGGGGTAAGTACCCAGTAGTACAATTACTGCATCACAAGGTAGTTCTATTTTTAACATTTTGAGGAACCTCCATAATGCTTTCCACAGTGGTTGTACCAGTTTACATTCCCACCAACAGTGTATGAGTGTTCTTTCTCTTCACATCATCACCAATGCTTAGTTTCTTGTGTTGTTGATTTTAGTCATTCTGACAGGTATGAGGTGATACCTCATCCTGCTTTTGGTTTGCATTTCCCTCATAAAAAGCGACATTAAGCATCTTTTCATGTATCTGTTGGCTGTATGGACATCTTTATTGAAGAAATGTCTGTTCATGTCTTTCCCATTTTTCAATTGGATTATTTGTTTTTTTGGGTGTTGAGTTGTAGAAGTTCCTTATATATTTTGAATACTAATGGTTTATCAGATATGTCATTTACGGATATCTTCTCCCATTTAATAGGTTGCCTTTTAGTTTTGTTGATAGTTTCCTTCATTGTGTAGAAGCTTTTTTTTTTTTTTTTTTTTTTTTTTCTGGGTGAACAAGAAGTGGTGGGAGCTTTTTTATTTTGATATAGTCTCAGTAGTTTATTTCTGTTTTTATTTCCCTTGCCTCAGGAGACGTATCTAGAAAAATGTTGCTATGGCCAATGTCAGATATATCACTGTCTATGCTCTGTTCTAGGATTTTTATGGTTTCAAGTCTTGCATTAAAGGTTTTTAATCCATTTTGAGTTTATTTTTGTGTGTGATGTAAGAAAGTGGTCCAGTTTCTTTCTCTTCCCTGTTGCTGTCCAGTTTTCCCAACATAATGTATTGAGGAGACTGTCTTTTACCCCTTGGATATTCTTTCCTGCTTTGTTGATGATTAATTGGCCATATAGTTATAAGTTTATTTCTGGGTTTTCTGTTCTGTTCTGTTGATCAATATGTCTGTTTTTGTGCCAGTGCCATACTGTTTTGATTACTATAGCTTTATAATACCACTTGAAGCCTGGAATTGTGATACCTCCAGCTTTACTTTTTTCAAAATTTCTTTTTATATTTGGGTCTTCTGTAGTTCCATATAAATTTTAGATTTTTTTGTTCTAGCTCTGTGAAAAATGTTGATATATTGATAGGGATTGCATTATATCTGTAGATTTTCACTTTAGCAATATTTGTTTTTTTATCAGTGTTTTACAGTTTTCAGGGTATAGGTCTGTCACCTCTTTGATTAGGTTTATTCCTAGATACCTTTTTGGTGCAGTTGTAAATGGGATTGTTTCCTTAATTTCTGTTTCTGCCGCTTCATTATAGTATTTAGAAATGCACAGTCTTTTCTGCACATTAATTTTATATCTTGTGACTTTACTGAATTCATTTATCAGTTCTAGTAGTTTTTTTGGTGGAGTCTGTTTGTGTAGTATCATGTCATCTGCAAATAGTGAAAGTTGTACTTCTTCCTTCCCAATTTGGATGCCTTTTATTTCTTTTTGTTGTCTGATTGCTGTGGCTAGAACTACTGGTACTATGTTCAATAAAAGTGGTGAGAGCAGACATCCCTATCTTGTTACTGACCTCAGGGGGAAGACATTCAGCTTTTCCCCATTGAGTGTGATGCTTTCTGGGTTTTTAATATATGGCCTTTAACATACCTATTTTGAGGTATGTTCCCTCCAAGCCTACTTTTTTGAGGGCTTTTATCATGAATGGATGTTGTACTATGTCAAATGCTTTTTTGGAGAAAAATGAAATAATCATATGTTTTTTATATTTTTTCTTGTTGGTGTGATGTTATCATCAGAGATCTAGTGAGAGAGAGAAGATAAGTGGGCCAGGAAAGGGAGAAGCTGAGCAGGGAGCCTGACTTGGAACTTGATCCAAGGACCCTGGGATCAGGACCTGAGCCAACAACAGATACTTAACCAACTGAGCCACCCAGATGCCCCATACATTCATAGTAATTACTGATACATAAGTATTAATTGCCATTTTATTACTTGTTTTGTGGCTATTTTTGTAGGGTTTTTTTTTTTCATTTTGTTTTTGTTTTTGTTTCTTCCTGAATCTTTTCTTTCTCTCTCTCATGGTTTGTTGGTTTTCTATAGTGATATACTTGGACTCCTTTCTCAATAATTTTGCATATATTTTTTTAAGATTTTATTTATTTATCTGACAGGGAGAGAGACACAACAAGAGAGGGAACACAAGCAGGTGGAACAGGGAGAGGGAGGAAAAGCCTTCCCACTGAGCAGGGAGCCTGATGTGGGGCTTGATCCTGGAACCCTCCTGGGATCATGACTGAGCTGAAGGCAAATGCTTAATGACTGAACCACCCAAGGACCCTAATCTTTTTACATCTATTAGTGGTTTTGATTTGTGGTACTATTCAGTTTGTATATAACATCATCTGTATCAATCAGTCTATATTGTGTTGATGGTTACTTAAATTCAAACCCATTCCTTACTTCTTCCCACCATGTTGTAGGTATAAAGTATTATATTTTACATCCTTTTATCTCATGAATGCCTTGTGCTTTTGTGTTTTTCACTATTTATACTTATTATTTATATTTTCACATATGGTCTTTTCTTTTCATTCAGAGAGTTCCCTTTAATATTCCTAGATTAGTAATCATGAACTTCTTTGTCTTGAGACACTATTTCTCCTTCTATCCTGAATGATAGCCTTACTGGATAGGATATTCTTGGCTTCATATTTTTCCCATTCAACACTTTAAAGATATCATGCCACTCCTATCTGGCTTGCAAAGTTTCTGCTCAAAAATCCACTGATAGCCCTATAGAGTTTCCTTTACATGTAACTGTCTTCTTTTCTCTTGTTTTTATTTTTTAATTTTATTTTATTTAAGATTTAAGATTTAAGAGAAAGCAAGTGTGAGAGGACACAAAAGCAGGGGGAGTGGAAGAGGGAGAAGCAGGCATCCTGCTGAATGGGGAGCTTGATTCGGGGCTTGATCCCAGGACCCCAGGATCATGACCTGAGCCAAAAGCAGACACTCAACCAACTGAGCCACCCAGGGACCCCTCTTGTTGCTTTTAAAGTTTGTTCCTTATGACTGCTTTTTGCCATTTTTAATACTGTGTGTCTTGGTGTGGATCACCTTTGGTTGATTTTGTTGGGGGATCTTCGTGCCTCGTGAATCTGGATTTCTGCTTCCTTCCTTAGATTAGGGAAGTTTTTAGCTGTTACTTTTTTTTTTTTTTTAAGATTTTATTTATTTATTTGACAGAGAGAGATCACAAGTAGGCAGAGAGGCAAGCAGAGAGAGAGAGGAGGAAGCAGGCTCCCTGCTGAGTAGAGAGCCTAATGCGGGACTCAATCCCAGGACCCTGGGATCACAACCTGAACCCAAGGCAGAGGCTTTAACCCACTGAGCCATCCAGGTACCCCAAGCTGTTATTGTTTAAAATAAGTTTTCTGTCTTCTTTTCTCTCTCTTCTGGGATCTCTATAGTGCAAATGTTATTGTGTTTGATGGAGTCATTGAGTTACCTAACTTTTTACTCATTTTGCATAATTCTTTTTTTTTCTTCTAGTTATTCAGTTTGGTTACTTTCCATTACTGTGTCTTCTAGTTCATTAATTCCTTCCATTGTTTCTTCCATCCTCCTATTTATTCCATCAAATGGATTTTTAATTTCATTTATTGGGTTTTTCATTTCTGATTGGTTAATTTTATCTCTCTGTTAAAGGTCTCACTGATGATCTCTATTCTTTTTTCAAGTCCAGTGAGTATCTTTGTGATCATTTCTTTGAATTCTCTATCAGGAATGTTACTTGTATCTGTATCCTTTAGATCTCTTGCTGTGGTTTTCCCTGTTCATTCATTTGTGACAAATTCCTCTGACTTCTCATTTTGCCTAATTGTCTGTGTTTGTTTCTCTGTGTTGGGGAAGTCAATTATATCTCTTTTTCTTTCTTTGTTTTTTTTTTTTTTTTCAAGATTTTCTTTATTTGACAAAGAGAAACACAGCAAGCAAGAGGGAACACAAGCAGGCGGAGTGGGAGAGGGAGAAGCAGGCATCCCACTGAGCAAGGAGTCTGATGTGGGGCTCATGGATCATGAGGACCGTGGGATCATGACCTGAACTGAAGGCAGATGCTTAACCTACTGAGCCACCCAGGTGCCCCTTTATCTCTTGCTCTTGAAATTACTGGGAGGTTGTGCACTTTTGACTAGGTGTGCTGGTCCTCCTCCAAAGGGGACCTGCAGCCATTGTGGAGATCAGGGGTGGCAGGGGCCTCTCCACAAAGTCTGTGTAGGCATATAGGCAGGTCCCACGTCCTCTGCAGGATGATGTTGGAAGATACCATTTTGGGAAGGTTTGAGTGGGTGTTTTGGGGGAGGGGTTCCATGACATGGCACTGAGGGCACTGAGGCAGGGCTGGCTGGGGTCGGGGGGGACATGGTATAAGTAAGTTAGGTAGTAACTGCCGGGACTGCACTGGTTCCAGCAGGTAGCTGTGTGTTTATGTGGGGTAGTGGAGAGAAATGGTGTCTGTCTTCACCTTTGTTCCTGGAGAAGTCCCTCAGGGAGCTCTGAGATGAGTAACTAACTCTCCCCTTTGTAAACCCTAGATTCCTTTCAAACTGCTGCTTCCAAGCTGTAGCTCTACGGTCTGGTTGCTGTGCTGTCTCTTTAAGGGCAGGGGCTCAGTTACCCTTCAGGCTCACTCAGAGCCTAGCCAGCTGATTTTTAACATTCCAGGCTTTAAGTCCCACATTCACAAAATTCAGCCCTTCTGATTTTCAAAGCAAGCAGTATGGAGATTTCTTTTCCTATCCTAAGCTCCTTGGTGTGCTCCTGTGTTTCTCTCATGCCGCTCTCCTTGCCAATGGCTCCCCCCCCCTCCAGTGGCCAGACCTTTGGGGTTTAGGTTCCACCTAGTCCTCACCCTTCCTACCCATATTGATGTGGCCTCTTCTCTACATTTAGTTGTGGAATTTGTTTAGCCAGGCTTTGGGTCCTTTTCTTGGTTGTTTACTCTGATGTGAGTGTTATCTAGTTGCATCCATAGGAGGAGCTAAGTTAAGGGTCCTCCTACTCTGCCATCTTCCCCGGAAGTCCTCCTCTGATCCTCTCTCGACCCTAGGCAGGGACAGCTGCAGCTCCCAGTCAACCAGATGATCATGAGGGTAAACAACTGATACACTTACAGTCATGCTGTATCCATACAACCATTCTGTTCTTCACTTTCTATTGTATTCAGTATATTGTATGAGATAGTCCACATTTTATTATGAGCTAGGCTGTGTGCTAGGTGACTTACCCAACTGTAGGCTAATATAAGCTGTCTGAGCATGTTTAAGGTAGAGTAGGCTTAGCACTGATATTTGGTAGGTTAGGTGAATTAAATGCATTTTCAACTTAATGATATTTTCAATTGACAGTGGATTTGTGAGGATGTAACCCCCATCGGAAGTCAAGGGGGATCTGTAGACTTATTGTGGTGATGGTTTTGCAGTACATACAAATATCAAATCCTTATGTTGCACATCTGAAACTAATATAATGTTGCATATCAGCTATACCTTAATAGAAAAAATAAAATCAACTTGTCAATCCCTGTTGAGATTGTAATTGGAAGAGCATTGAACTTATAGATGCATTTGAGGAAAATTAGCATTAGTAGAAACATGTTCTTACCAGATAGTCTGGCAATTGGTTTGAAAATTTAACAGAAATGAATTTATGCCAGACTAATAATGTTTTCTAATTTGTTCCCTTTATTCTGGGGAAAACATCTCATTCACAGCAACAATAAAAACTATAGGTTGCATTATCAATTAAAGGCCCTGAAGAAAGAGGATTTTAGGTCATCACATAAAACAAACAAAAATGGTAAACTTCTATATTACCCCAAAATATTTCTATCTTTGTTTTAATCATTCATATAATTATTTATTAATGCAATCAGTTGTACATCTAGTCTTTTAACAATACATACAATGAATACTGAATGCATACACATAGAATATGCCACAAACTCTGTTAGGCATAAGAAATACAATATTAAATTTTTATAACATTAAAATGGACTCACAGTGATTTATCATTTATCATTATTATTGACACTTTATATGTATTATGCCATATAATTCTCCAATAACCTTAACAAAAGAAGAACAGTTTTTCTTTCTGTATTATAGATGTGAAAACTGAGGATAGGAGGAATTAAGTATTGCCTCTAAATTTATACAACAATGAAAGAGAAATTTGAACCTATATTTCCTAGACCCTATAGTCTGTGCATTTAATTATTTAATTCTTACTCCATAGCCTAAGTTAGGAGATACACATACAAACAATCACAGTATTATTTAGTATCAACTATATAGTGGAGATAATTTAGGAAATATGCAGAGATGATTTTAATTCTGACTCTAGGTTTCAAGAGTAGGTAATTCTTTGAAAGATGCACTCTTGAATGATGACTAGGGCAGCTGGGGAGATGAGAAGAGAATGTACAGAGTAGATGAGCATGAAAACTTCAGGTAATGGCACATAGTAAATATCAATGGAGCAGAAGGTACAGGGAGGGGTAGCTGGAGATATCAGGAAACCAACAGGAAACCAGGGGTTAGAATGTAGAGAGCTACAAACACCAAGGAGGGTTGAAAGTGATCCTTAGGAAATGAGGGAAATGTGAGAACTCATTAATGGGAATTCAAAATTAGATCTGCATTTTAGAAAGTTCTTTCCAGCAGCATTTTCCTCCTTCCTTCCTTCCTTCCTTCCTTCCTTGGGGGGAGGGGCAGAGGAAGAGGGAGGGAGAATCTTAAGCAGGCTCCACGCCCAGGATAGAGCCCGACATGAGCCTCGATCCCACGACCCTGAGATCATGACCTGAGCTGACACCGAGAGTCAGACACTTAGCCGGCTGAGCCACCCAGGCGCCCCACAGCAGCATTTTCACAGTTAAATCAGAGAGGGCTAGACTGGAGACTTGGAAGAGACTGTGAGAGAGTATGACACAAAAAGAATACTTTTGAGTGTGTACACAAACACTGTCCCTAGAGAAGAGGACACTGCCGGCTAGGGGAGTCCAAAGCAGTGCAGAGTGGAGTAGAGGGGCACAGGGGTATCTGCTTTGCATTAGGGATTGTTAACATTTGGTCCTGTATGTGCTTATCATCCACACTGTGCTGCTTAATTTCATGGGCAAGGGCGTTTGTAATCTGAATGCCCGGCCTGCCTTTGTCGCTGGTTGGTGTGGCTGGCCAACTCTGGCGGCTGCTCAGCAGCTATTAATGGTTATTTTCTGTTTCATCAGAGCCTTGCTGTGCTGGCTACCCCTTGTGTATTATCAACTGCCCTTTTTCTACCAATTAAGCCCCAAAGATAACAGGAGCAAACTAACATGTGATTCACTAGAATCTTTGCAATATTTAAAGGTTCTGATATTAAGGACTATATTGGGTTATTGAGCATTCAATTAAAGAGCCTCCAGTGTTTAATTTAGGATTTTCCATACAACAGGTATTGTTTGTTAATTAGTTAATTAAGTAACAAATGATTATTGAAAACATGCATTAGGATTAAGCAAGCTGCAAGAGAGATAAAGATATCTCTAAGGCAATTAGCTCATTGTAATTTTAATGATAAATGTGTAATTAGACTCTTATTCTAAAGAGATTGTTTGGAATGGTTTTCACAAGCATTAAATGGGCATGTAACAAGATATTTACTTATATAACAAGCCAAATATAATTCTAATTCTTATTAGGCACCAGCCAGTGTGTTCAAATGATACCTAATTTGCTAAAAGCGAAAATTTTATAAGTATTAGTACTTAAAAATATCCATTAAAAGCTTTTGTAACTCACATAATTACATCTAGATTTATCCCCATGCCTGTTTATTTCACTTCTTACACAATTATCTGAGACTTTCAAATGTATTACGACTTAATAGCCGACATTTATACATTCACGTATCCAACACTGAGGGGATTACAGTTGCATCACCAAATAAAAACCTTCTCCCCTTTGTGCTCTAAAACTGTAGTAGGTGACTGATGTCAGCGTTCTGTGATCCTCTCAAGTGACCTTGAGGATATATCAAAAACAGGACAAACCAGAAAACCAGTTAAGCAGAGGCCTACGGGTGATACTTTTGAACAATCAGATATGATAGAAACATACTGTAGTAAGATGACCTTTCTCGTGTCTATGTGGAAATCGGTAAACCCTAATTTTTCCAACGGTAACAAATTAGACCTGTGACTGCAAGTATTTGGAGAGCTACTTGTAAGCACGTATACCCCTTTCCCCATTTTTGTCGAGGTAATCTCCTACAGCTAAAAAGCTTTAGAGCAGTTCTTTGAGAGCAAGCTGAAATACTGTCTCCCGGGCTATAGTCCTCAGTCAGACAACAAATACAGCATTTACTACCTACTTTGAGGTTGGCTCTCTTTCAGTTGACACGTTTTTCTTAGTGTCAGCTTGTCAAGAGAGAAGTAGATTCCCTTCTTGGATGTCTAGAACCTACCACAGTTCCTGGCACATTGTACTCCATAGAAATCTGTTAAATGGGTCTGAATGAGTGGAATTAGGAAGTCTAGATGTTTCTTAAAATGTATAATTCTTTTTAATCCCTGTTTTATTGCAGTCCACTGGCTGCCATCATTTTCTCTGCTGCTCTTCTGTGTATGTTTTTTTCTCTTGTGGCCTGGTTGAGTGGGGCTGGGGAGCTATTATTTCTGAAGGGCTAACATGGATTGGGGATTCTGTAGGAATTACAACAGTGACAATAAACACAGTAAACAGCAGCAAACACTTACGCAGTTCTTATTACCTACCAGGCATGGAGAGATGCTCTTTTCATTGGTTTACTGCAATAAACCAATTATTATTGACAGTCAATAATCCTATGACTGTCAATAATCCTATGAGGTAGATCCACCATTATCTTTGTGTTTCAAATGGGAAACTGAGGCTTAGAGTAGTTACATAATTTTTCTAAGATCACAGTTACTAAGTAGTGGAGTCAGGATATAATACCAAATATTGTAAAGATGGAGACCTTTATTTATTTATTTATTTGTTTATTTATTTTTAGAGAGAGAAAGGGGGGCGAGGAAGGGGTGCAGGGAGAGGGAGAGAATACAAAGCAGGCTCCATGCCCAGCGCAGAGCCTGAAGCAGGGCTCCATCACACAATCCTGAGATCATGATCTGAGCCAAAATCAAGAGTTGGAGGCCCAACCTAAGCGCCCCAAGACCGAGATCATTCTTGCCTGACATTGGATTCCTTCAAACAGATCCAAAGATGGAGTTATACAGTTTGGTTGATGAAGGTGTGTTCTCAGGAGAAGCCTATAAAGGAGTGAGCCAAGCAGGATCGAGTAGGGGAAGAAACTAGGCAATGATGTGAGTTCACTTGAAGGCTGGCCTCAGTCTAATGGCACAGGAAATACTGGAATATAAGTAACACCACAGAATAGTCTCATCTTCAGGCATGGGGACAGGAATTTGAACCCCAGACTCTGTCTTCCATGGGCTACTGGCTAGCCCCAGGGAGGAAGACCTACTGTCACAGGTATGTTGTGGTGGGAGGTATCTGGCTTTGGCAGAGGCCAGTTCCCAGGACAAGCTTCCTTATGAGCTGTTTCAGCCAGCTCTCACAAGAGCAGCCAGCTGCAGAGAGCAAATCCGGGCCGGCACCAATAGCATCCACTGCAAAACCTTCCTCTGATAATGATTCTTTTAACTTCAAGGCTCCCGTGAAGCACACAGGAGTTTTGTCAAGCAGACTAGGTTTTTATCAGATTGGCCTTTTCCTAGCTTAGTGGCTTTGGGGAAATTGCTTACATATACTGAGTCTCATTTTCATCATCTGCTAAATGGGAGTGTTAACACTTAGTCTCAAGGGATTGTTATGACGACGAAATGAGAATGTATATGTATACATTTTGTACACTAAAGCAGAACAGGACTATTGTTTGTGGAACTGTTATTTCCATATCTGACTTCCCAAGGCTCAGGGACAGCCATTGGGTAGTGGCCCATAAAGCTCTGGAAGTCCTGGTCCAGATGACAAGTTTGATTTAAGAGAACATAATCTCAAGGCCAATGATGTAGGGACAACGAAAGAAAAGGACAAGATGAAACTGGACTTGACCAAGACTCTTTTAAGAATTCTGCTGAGTATTGATAAGCCTAATTAACATGAGCAGAATCGAGGTTCAGAAAAATTAATGTACCCAAGTTCTATAGCCAGCAAATGGCCGGCCTGGGACTCTGATTCAGGTAATTTGAGGTCTAATTTTGCATGCTCCCTTTCTGCCTTCAATATTGGTGAAGCCAAGTGGTTTTTCCAAAGGAATCTCCTGTTCCCTTGACCCTGTGAAGTACTTCCTTTCCTGTATCAATCAGGAAGTTCCCATTCTGAGCCTCTTGTGCCTTATAGCTCTGTATCTTGAATTCTTGATCTCTGTTTAATGCAGCAGTCACACATTCGGAATCGAACAGGGAGAAACAATCTCTGATTTCTTATGGCTAACAACTAAGGCATTTGGGGCCTTAGCTGAAGCTTAAAGGACCTTAGTTCACCTTAATACCAGATTCGGCAGAGGTTAGTTTGGAAAATTGACTTCTGCAAAGTACTGAAGCCTCAGTGAAAGGGCCATAAAGGCAGGTGATGTGCAGACTGTGGAGTTTAGTACAATGCCTATCAGGGGTGGAAAGAAAGAGATTTCTTTTTCAGGAGCATCTATTTTTCCTCAAGAGGACTTTATGTAAACAGTGCTCAAATAGCCATTAATTTAAAAGAAATATCTTTGGAAGAAAAGCACTTAGAGAGTGATTGATTCTGACTGGTAAATAATCCAAGCTTGTGTGTACATGTGCTCTCTTTCCTTCTCTTTCTCTCTCTCTTCTTGTAATTATAGTTAAAAATATTACGTACATCCAATGTTTTCTCTCAGTGTCCTGGCGAAGTATGCAGCAGGGGGACCTTTTGTGTTTTCCCGCCTTTGTTCTTACAGTAGAAAATATTTCTCTTACAAGAGAGGTCTCAGTGACCATAACTGTACTTCCTGAACATTCCTTAATGAGTCATTAGCAAAGTGTAGTATTTTTCTTTGATTTACAACCACTCCTTGAGTGAGTTGAGGCTACTTTCTCTTGTGAGGCAGTGCAGAGGAGGCACGAACAAAACGGGGGGTTCCTGTTAGGAAGAAGGAGAGAAGAATAGAGGAGGGAGAGACAACCATGAGAGTATCCAACAGAATAACCAAGAAGATTAGAATATTTAGAAAGGGAAGAGTAAGAGTTCTGTGATTAACATATCCCAGCCCCTAACACCACCCTACAGAGATTGAGAACAAATGTATCCTAAAGCTTGAGACCATGAAAGCAAATGTGAAAACACCTTCCCAGGAAATTTCCATATGGCATCATGTTATCTATCATGAGTAATTCTCAAAGTGTTACAAACACTTCTTTGGAAAAGGAAAAATACTAAATCTCTTTCTGTAGCCTAGTGAAAGAGTGCAGGTTTTGAATTTAGGCAAATAAATAGTTGAGTTCTTGCCTATTAATTTATTATGATGATTATTAATTATTATTTTTGGTGGTCTGGAAAGCAAAGTTTATTGAGAGATAGTACAGTTAGTAGTACAAAGCTCCCAAAGAGGGAGGGACCTGAGAGAGTTTTCCTTACCTAGTAATTTTTATCACATTAAATCATACTATACTTTAGCCTCAGTTATTTTACTTATAAATGCGGATCATAGTTTCTACGTCATTGGGTTGTTTTGACGTTTCAGTGGGATAAAAATGGGAAAAAAGGGCACCTGGGTGGCTCAGTGGGTTAAAGCCTCTGCGTTCAGCTCAGGTCATGATCCCAGGATCCTGGATCGAGCCCCGCATCAGGCTCTCTGCTCAGCAGGGTGCCTGCTTCCTCCTCTCTCTGCCTGTCTCTCTGCCTACTTGTGATCTGTCAAATAAATAAATAAATAAATAAATAAATAAATAAAAATCAATCTTATGGAAAAAAAAAATACTTGGTACACAATTGGCAGATAATATTGTCCATTCTCTTTTACTGAAGGCAAGAGAATGGGCTATGAGGCTGGGAGTCACTGACCAGTACAATACAATACCACTACTTAATCTAAGCTTTTATGGTAGGCCTTTGGTAGCATAAGGTAGCATAAGGATAGGCAGATTAAAGGCAAACCCAGTTCTGTTGTGGTTTTGCTATGATATCTGAAAATAATCAGTTGACCTCAAGATTTCATCATGTCAGTTCTGATATTTATTTCCTGGCTTTTAAAAAGAATATATGAAGAAATTATCTAGATACTTTGAGCCTTCACATAGTCTGTACATTGAAGAAGGCATGATGTAAGAAAATGTATGTAAATAATGAGTAGATATTTGTAAGCACATATTTGTGCTTTGAAAAGAAGTACTCTGAGTCATAGTGTATTGTGAAGTTTGTTATGCAGTGTGTTTGAGTATTGTAGTGGGTATTTAGAAGGGAGGGGGAGACTCTTACATTAGGAGTTAATGGCCAATGGCCTCCCTGCAAGAGACGTCATGATCTTTCCTTCTGCATAATACTGTGAAAGTCACATGGCAGCCGTCATGATGAGGCCTCAGTTTTAACAAAGCAGTGGATCCCCTGTGTCCCAGAAGCACCCTGAGAAAAAGGAATATATCAAAATTAAGGTTTGGGCTTAGAGTTATTTAACTCATGACTGTAGCATTTTGAAAAACTCCTATTTGACCCCGAGCAAATTTCCTTCATTTCCACTACACAAGTAAACTTACTGATTTTACAATTCCTCTTCTGAAGGGATTTCCATCCAGAAACTGCTGCCGTGCTTGTGCGATGGCGCTACTTATTTTAAGTTCTTTAAGGCATGTTTGACTGAGTCTCTGAGCCAGACTTTCGGTTTGGCAGCGACAAAGAAGCTCTCTTCACAAAGCATTTTATATAGCATTTGTGAAAATATCTTCTCTCTGAAAGTCAAAATGTTCTGCATAAACAATAAAACAAAATGGAGGCATGGTCTATTGAACAAACAGCAGTGATAGGCGCCAATATTTCATAATATCAGTACTTGCTTAATAGGGTGCAGGCAATTAAAAAAATCTAAAGTCATTTTTTAATTATTTCCATTAACTGTTCAAATCTGAGCTTTTCCATGATATTGTTTATGAATGGTAAAAGTAAATCAAGTGATACTAATAATAATTTTCAGTTAAAAAACAGAAGTTAGAAAATAAGCAGCTAGCTCAGTCCAGTTGTTTGAGGATACATACTCCCTTTTCATTAACACACGACCTAGTTAGATAAATGAGTGTAATTTTATTCTTCAACATCCAGAAAGGGTTCTCCAGGGCTCAGAAGATTTTAGGCCGGAATCTGTCAATATTGATCATTTCCTCTTACCTTCTTGGTTTTTTATCCCTTTCCTTTTCTGCCCTCACCATCTTTTATTATTATTATTTTTGGGGGGGGGAGATTTGGGGTTTTTTGGGAAAAGAAAAGGTAGGTTAGGAAGATCAAGGACATCTGGATCAGAACAGTAATGTGCTCAAAATTCAGGAATGAGTACATTTCCTATGAACGAAAATTGAATATTCATGGTTCAGTTTATCCTTTTGTGTAGAAGGTTGTGAGGAAAGTTGCAGGGCAGACGGAGGGAGAGGCTGTCTCGTACCACTTGACCTTGCCTTTTAGAGCTCCTTTGTTCTAGTGTCTACCTGTTTCCTGAATTTCAGTTGATAGGAAAGTTTCATGGAGGTGGTTCATACTAAGACATGATAGCCAATGACTCTAGTCTCATTAAAGAATAAGGGTTTGGGTATATTGTAATAGCACAAAAAATGTAGAGATCGTTGTTGAGATTTCAGTAGTCAGCTTCCAGATTGTTGCATAGTCTAGAAATGTTGTCAAATATACTTGATTGTTGGGTAAATTTTTATATAATTTATATAATTACTTTGAGATTATATATGTCTGTGAAAGAGGAATGGAAAGGCAGGTACCAAAATAATAATCAGTGTTTTGTTTGTTGAAAATAGGGAAAAATCTCTCTCCTTCCACCAGTTATTCAACTTGTAACAATTCCATTTAGTACCTTTTATAATAAAAAGAACTAGAACAACAAGCAGATATGGATGCCTGAAGAATCATCCAAAGTTGAGATGAGCCACAACTTTAGCTGTGTGTGGATTAGCTCACAGGAGGGGAGAGTGGCAAATTGGCAGACTATCCAGAGAGCATAAAAACTGTAGCAGGAATCCAGTGGAGGTTATAGTTAGGTCATGTGATGGCTTCCTCCTTTCTTGTCTCTTTCTCTAGAGAAATGACTGTAGAAGCAACACTGTTAGATATCTGGATTATTGTTTTGAATTCTAGTAGGAATTCTCAGCCTGCCTTGGTGTTGGATTACCTGAGTGGTAATGACACAAAGACACTAAATCTAATATCTTGATACTTGGGTCAGAATGACTCCCACTTCTCAGAGGTTCTTTAAAATGCCTCACTCCAGAAATATGACCTAATCCCAATTTTATATCATTTTTGTTTTTGTCTAGAGTATTCAGAGTCATGAATTTTTTTTTTTTTTTTTGAAAAGTGACAACTGGTTCTTGATTGAGTGTTTGTGGGTTTGTTTTTTTTTTTTTTTTTTTTTTGTACTCAGAAAAAGCAGATATATGTCATCATGCCCCACCCTCCACTACCTCAACCAAGGCATTGTGGCTTATATATTTCGGCATATGTTCCTGTTAAGCCAGGAATATACCCATCATTTTTTTAACTGCCAAAAGGTTGAAAAAGGCAAGCAATTCCATCCCAATCCCCCACATTCTTTTCTGGGACTCCTTTCTCACACAAGTAGTTCCATTCTAGAAAAAGGGGATATATGGTAACTAAGCATGGGCACATATTTTTTGACAGGAATCCGGGGATATTGTTGTTTTCCACCAAGACACACGCTTTGATTCTCATGGTTTAATATGTAATTTATCTCACATATTTAGAGATCCTCTATATTGATGATTAAATGCCAAGTGAGTTATTGTACTTATTTGGATGAAGACAAGGAATTCGCATTCCGTATTCTAAAAACACGCCAACTATTTGATCTGTAAGGCAACGTAGACCATTGAGTACGTGCGCAGTTTTAAAAAATTCCATCCTTTGAAATCTTAGTGGAAAATGTCGAAGTCGAGCTGCATTGAGCCTTGTCTGAACAAGAGAAAGCCCCCAACCTCACTAATAAAACTTTCAGATTCTTTGATTGAATGCCATTTGAAATTACCCTCATCACGTTAACGTGCAATAGGTAGCATGCAGTAGGGTTGCTTCTCGACATGACCCTATTAGAGATTGCCACTTGTAAGGAAATCAATTCAAAAGCGGAGGCTGTATTAAGCTGGATACCAGGTCAAATGACACTATTTGGGGGAAAAATGGAGAGGTACTTCAGCCTAATGATTTGTGAAAAGTTAAGTAACAACAAATTCCATGAATATGAAATGGTGGAAAGAATGCTCTCATCACTGCTTTTATCTCTCAGCCCTCGGTGCCGACGGTAGCCATGAAGAATTAGAAATGGCACCTGCCTGTATGCCTTTCTCTCTCTGAGATGATGCTTTTTAAGATTGTGATTTTGGAGCGGGTAAGATGGAAAGGGGTAAGTTTCAGCTTGGGGTTCTCAAAAATTTTTCTTTTCTTTCTTTCTTTCTTTTTTTTTTTTTTTTTTTAGTCAGTCAAAGGGATGGTAGGAAGTGTGCTGTGAGTATTCTGACAACGCCTATTTTTGCTTCTGAGAACCTTTGTGTATTCATGCAGCTGGCTGTAGAGAGCTTTGATGGTTTTAGTTGGATGCAATGGAAGTCTCGGGAAAAAGCAAACTTGGTTTCTGCATTAATAAATGATGCAAATCGACTTGGGATCCTTCACTGATTTGTACTTAGTTTGGGGAATTTTAATTTTTATAAACTTTTTGCTGGAGCATAAGTGTTAATATAACATACAACACAACGAAATATACAACGCCATGTAAAGTAGTATATAGTCTCATACGAAGAGAAAAGTATGTATATCATCAGCCTTCAACCCACGGACCTTTTGCAGACTGAGCACACCCGAATGTAAAGCTATGAGACCAAGAAATAACTCTGCCCAGAAGCCTCTCTCAAGACCGCTTCCCATCTCTGCTCCCCACCCAGGGTAATCATTATTTTGTCTTCTAGATTCATTTTTGCCTCTTGTGCCCTTCCTAAGAAAGAACTCACACTATGTGCCCTTTTTAGAGTCTGGCCTCTTACACTCAACATTGGAAGACCTAGGCATAATCACTGTATTTCATTTTAACTTGTTTATCCTCGTTGTATATTTTTCTACTATGTGATTATGCAATTTGCCCATTCTCAATGGATCATTAGGTTATTTTGGCTCCTACAAGCAGTGCTGCTTTGAATATTCTTGTATGGATCTTTTGAAGAAATATATATACATTTTTCTGTTGGGTATACACTTGGGAATGGAATTGGTGTATTGTCAGGTTTCAGTAAGCTTCTCTTGCGTAAATACTGCCAAATAGATGTCCAGAGTGGTTGCTGTATACCCCTCCTACCAGGTTTCAGTAAGCTTCTCTTGCGTAAATACTGCCAAATAGATGTCCAGAGTGGTTGCTGTATACCCCTCCTACTAGTGGTGAATGGGAGGTTCAGTGGCTCCACATTGTCAACACTTGGTGTGGGTGTTTGGCTGCTAGGGGTTGTTGAGGTGCCTGAGTGCATTGTTGTTTTCTTGTTCCTCTCAGTGTTCAGAGCACTGGCCCCAGTGATGGCACTTGGTTGGGTTCCCAGATTACTTTCAGCCCCAATAAGAGATGGATTTATGGGCAGGAGGAGGAGTAGAAGCAAAACTGGGGTCTGCTTTTGGAAAAAGATCCCAAGAGAACATGATGGCACTCTGTTAGGCTTCCTTGCAGTGGCTTTTGTAGAGGATATTTCAATGCTAGGGCTCCATCCATTAGGACATTTCTGGTGAAAATTGATTCAGATCTGCCCATATGTTACACATTTTTTTTTTTTTAACAGTCCCAACCCATATGTGCAAACAGTCCATTTTCTTTACTATTCTAAATTTGCTTTCAACTGTTAAACATGTATATACTTACTAGAAAACCACCCGTTCTTTTCAAGGAAACTCATATAGTTTTGTTCTAAAGCCCTGTATCTTTTATACAAATACTTAGTTAAATTGAAAATTTGCCCTTCTACTCAGTTTCCTATCTCATAAGACATGATCAGTTTTCCCAGGGGACACCGAAGAACTAGAGTCTTGAGGCTTCTCTTGACCCCATTAGCTTCCAGGATAGGTGACTTGATTTCCCGGGACTCTGACTGAGGTTCCCGTCATGAGGCCCACAAGCTCTGCATCTTGAGTTCAAACCCAGGATGATCTTCAGAGTTCCCTTATGAGTCCTTTGGAAGTCTGGGGGATAGTCAGCTGCTATTCTGTGCATCTGTGGGAGTGTGAGGAACTCTGTGGAGCTTCTTTTCAAGCTTATCTGCTGGAGCACTTCCCTTGGTCATGACCCATCTCTTCCTGTGCTCTAGGTTGTCCCCGGCCCCATGCACATTTCAGGGATATTCTCAGAGGTACAGCAGTAACTCTGCTGCTCTGATTCCCCAACCCCACACTGGATATCCCTCTGATTCTGCCATCTTTGTTTATGTGTCTAAGAAGAGTTGAAGTAGAGTTGGTGGGGAACTCAAGACAAGCACCAGCCTCTTTGGTCCATTCTCTCCATCTATTTTTGTTTTTTGTTTTTTCTCCTTTCCTGCTGGTTACACGTTATTTCCTTTTAAGATGGGAGGAGATAAATTGCTTCATTCATGGTGCATTCTTCTTGGCATTCTAGTTTTTAACATGAACTCTGTTTAGCCTTCTGAGCTTTTGCTGGTATTTAAAACATTTGGGGGCACCTGGGAAGCTCAGTAGGTTAAGCATCTGACCCTTGATTTCAGCTCAAGTCACGATCTCAGGGTCCTGAAATTGAGCCTCGCATCATGGTCTGCACTGGGTATGGAGCCTGCTTAGGATTCTCTCTCTCCCTTTCTCTCTGCCCCTCCCCCGCCTTATAAAAGAAACTTTTGGAAACTAAGAAGCCATGCCTCCACTTTTCTCTTAATAAAGACAGGCTCTTGGCCATCTAAAGCACAAACCCTTCAGATGTGCTATGATTTTGAGAGCTCCGTTCACTTTCTTAACTGACTTGGTCCTGGGTGGTATGTGTTCTCCTTTAGAGCGGAGTCCCTCTGTAAAGCTACTATTGCAGCTTAAATGGTGGAGAGAAAGAATGGGGTGAGGGCCCTGGGAGCACATAGTTTTATGTCAAGTCATTACCCCACCACCTGGTGGAGCTGCCTTCAGCATGTACACAGAAAGTAAGATACGAAGAAGCCAGGGGATTTGTTTGCCCAGGAGGCCTTTTAAGTTCTCCATGTAACAATATCGCTTTTCATTTTTCTTAAGACTATGAAGATAATAAGCTGAGTATTAAGTTCACTAAGTTGGGTGGGCCTGCTTCCAAGAAGGTAAATTATAAATGGTGAAAGGAGAAAGGAACATGCCATGTTTAAGAAAGTCCCATGAAAATTCCCATTTTACAAAGGTGTTTTTTGTTTTGTTTTGTTTGTTTGTTTTCTTGGTCAGGGCACCAAAAGAGGTAGTAATGTTATGGCAGGATGTTACAGTTCATGCCCAAGGAAGGGAATAAGAACGTTGAGAATATCCTCTCCACTTTGAAGCAGAATCTCTGTTATGCCTGGCAAGCTCTTAAAAATAGCCCCTTCCTCTGTCCACACCCAGAGTCAAGTAAGTTAAGTCAGCCTGGGTTTCCAGGTTTGCTTGGATGTTAGAAGAAATTCTCCTTCGACAGAGAGCTGTAATGAAAGTCTAATAAAAACTCTTCAGTTGGTCACTTTTCTGGACGTCTTGAAATTTCCATTTTGCTATGATCAAAGAATGAAAGTATGTCTGAATAAATCAGGCCCCCAGGATGACATTCCTAATTTTGGTATTTCCTTTATCCTAGGGATGGATTAAACCCACTTATTAACATAGGCTTTCTTGTAGCCTCTTGTACTTTACAAGTGTGAAGACCCTTCTGATGCAGTGTCACAATAATTTTTTGGTAGATATTTAGCAGAAATACTTTTATCCCTCACTTAGCCCAAGGCTCTGTGTTCATTTACTCATGCATTCTTTCATTCATTCTGTGTGCTTTAAACAGATTAAGTGAGCACAAGAGAATGTAGAGATGAATAAAGCATGACCCCTGATGTTAAGGAGCTCACTAAACAGTGGCATAGACAGTCACACAAAAACAGAGTACAGTGAGGTGTCATTGGTGCTGGGATGAATGTTGTACAACGATGCAAACATGTGAGAGTGGAAGTGGTTTTCCATATTGCGGAATGTTCAAAATTTTTCATCAAAAAAAATTGGCAGGAGTTGGACATGGAAATAGAAGTAAATGTTCAAAAGATGAACAATGTGGAGAGGGAATTCCTAGCAGGAAGTGAAACAGAACCCAAACTCTGGAGTCTGGAAGTACATGAAGTCTCTGGAGACCCATGAGTATGGTTGGAGCCTGCTTTTCAAGAGCAGATACGTTGAGAAAAGTGGCAGATGTTCACATGGCCCAGATGATGGCGTTGTTGGTGTGCCTCTAAGTTGTCCATGGTTGTGGCTGGAGGATGTGATTGCGTATGTGTCTCAGTTGTAATCTCCAAATGTAGCTTAAACCACAGAAAATTAGGGATGTCTGGGTGGCTCAGTTGGTTAAGCAGCTGCCTTCGGCTCAGGTCATGATCCCAGCGTCCTGGGATCGAGTTCCACATCAGGCTCCTTGCTCAGCAGGGAGCCTGCTTCTCCCTCTGCCTCTGCCTGCCATTCTGTCTGCCTGTGCTTGCTCTCTCCCCCCACTCTCTCTCTGATAAAAAAAACAAAAAAACAAAAAAACAAACAAAACCAGAAAATTATTTTTCACCATTCTGGAGGATAGATGTCCAAGACATCTATTGGCAAGTTTTGTTTCTTCTGAGACCCCTCTCTTTGGCTTGTAGAAGGCTGCCTTCTCTCTGTGGCCTTACATGGCCTATCCTCTGTGTGTCCTCACCCCTTCTTGTAAGGACACCAGTCATATTGAGTTAGAGCCATTAGTGACAGCTTCATTTCAACTTAGTCACCTCTTTTTAAGCCCTTGTCTCCAAATAAAGTCACATTCTGAGGCACCTGGTGTTAAATGCCTCCCACATATGAATTTGTCAGAGAGAAAACTCAGCTTACAAGAAGACACCATTAATTCTTTGCAACGTTACAGAAACTGAATATGAGGGCTGGACTAAGGTCGTGGCAGTGGGATGGAAAGATAAAGATGCATCTGAGAAATACTTGGGGTCTCTACAGTTCTAAGGTTACCTTAGGTGGAAAGAAATAAGGGGTACCATCAGTAAGAGAAATAATTCAGAAACAAGGCAAGGGTTTTTGGGGGGGGGCGGGGGACAAATGATCACTTCATTTTGGCTAAATTGAGTTTAAGACACAAGATATTTAAGAGGGGTTTTTTAGTATATAGTTGGCTAGGTAAAGATGAAGCTGTGTGATACTTTAAAGGTCACCAATCTTTATTAAGTTCATTGAGCTCCTTCTGGTAAATGGACATCAACCAATAATGCATTGGAAAGAGAGAGTGTATTGGAGGAGAAACCACAAATCTGTATGTTGTTTCAGGAAATGTTTGCTTCCACTAGATCTCACTGCTTTGGAGAAGATCTTGAAACAATCTTGCCTCAGTTTCTTGGGATATATTTTATTAAACACACTGAAAACTAAAACATGTGCTTTTCTTTTATTGCAAGGAATGTGTATAACTTTATTGGTAGACGCTTCATTGGAATGAATGAACTAACACAGAATGATGGAGAGTTTCTGTATCAGAGAATTTTTTAAGATTTGACAAGTTGAACCTTTTGAAATAGCAAACATTACCAAAAGGCCTGACTGCTTGTTACAGATGGATGCCTTTTCAAATGTGACTTTGGTAAACAAAGCTGGATTTGAACTACAAGAGAGACCAAGGGTCAAAGAAACAACATTATTTCCAAGGAATACGAGTAGGGTAGGCAGAAAGTCTCAATTTTGTTTAAGGGCAAAAATGACATTATTTTAAGATGAGTAATAATTGTACGTAAGTTTGTAAACTGTTACAGAGTGGTCACAATGTAATTCTCAGATAAGTATCTCCCTGTCTTATCTGTTATATTTCTCTAAGGTGGTTCACAGACCCTTGGGTTAGATCAACTTGGGTTCTCCACTGAGGTGATTTTGCCACCCTCCTCTCCCAACAAGAGATATCTGGCAATAGCTGGAGGTGTTTTATGTTCATAACAATGTGGTAGGAGGTTTGGGAGTGGCTATTACTGACATTTAGTGGATAGAAATCATGGGTGCTGTTAAATATCTTACAATGCACAGGCAGCCCCCCTCAACAAAGAATTACCCAGCTGAAATATCAGTAGTGCAGAGGTTGAGAAACTCTGGGTTTATGACAAAATAGGTGACATTTGTCTTAAAAAGTAGAGAACTAATCTCTTGAATTGATTTTCAGGTTTGGATCTGATTCCTTCCTGAGCAATTACTTGGTAAATTGGTGGTAAAGGGTGGTGGTGGTGGGTGGTGTGTGTCCCTTTATGTATATTTGTTTGCTTCTTGTTTTTACTGGGAGTTATTATTGTTTTGAATTAATTGCATTTTATGTATTAAGCTTGCCAGTTTAGATGGAATCAAGCTATATAATAATTTTATTTCTTCAGTCTTATTTTTGCATACATATACACTCAAATATCAGATTTTTATAAACTCTAAAGACTACTATTGTTCTCAGAATGGAAATTCTGAGCCCCACTGAACATCTGTATAAATCACTGAGTCTTGTCCAATGTCCATATTCCAATGTCTGCCAACTCAGTGTCTTTCTCTTTTTTTAGTAGGATGTATTAATGGGATACATTTGCATATTTCATTACTATTTACAAAACATTTATATATACATTTGCTCATTTAATGCTTCTAAATTCAGTTGTCAGTTAGTTCCTATTATCCTAACCTTTGTAAAAATGAAAAGATGAGAAAACAAATAAGAAAAACTTCCCCAGCTATTCAGGGCATATTAACTTTTATTTTATAATAATCATAAATTAAAGATAATTTAATATATATAAATTAAATATTAAAAATAAATTAACATTTATTTTAATAAAACCAAAGATTTGTCCATTTGAATTCAACAAATACTTTTTAGACTCTCACACGAGTCCAGGTACTATGCTGAGTTCTGGAATTAAAGCCAGAGTTCGTTTTGAATCCTATGATGAAAGTTTTAGTCTCTTAGGATTAAAAAGGACTTGGATTTTTTTTAGAAATTCCAGAACCAGAGAAAAGTTTGTATTTCATATCTTAATAGCATAATGTTCTCCACTCTTATAGAGTTATAAGAGGTAGAATTAACCATAGGGCACCACAGATAATTTATTAATTAACATCCTTCATGTACCACTAGTGGCAAAATCTGATTTTGAATAACCTATTCCTATACCTACTTAATGTTTTTCCTGACTCTGCTTTTCCTGACTCTGTGGATTACAGATCAGCAAAGAAAAACAGTTATAATCATACACATCTAAAGAATTTTTAAAATATCAGAGCTAGAAAACATCTTTGAGATCTCCCATTTCATACCCTGTAGGGCCGGAGGGGCCAAGCTACTCCTTAAGTCAGAGACAATTACTAGGAGAGAAGAAAAACAAAATCTAAACTTGAGGCATCCTGACACCCAGCTAGATAGACTTTTCAATCAAATTTCTTATCTGCCTTCCTCACAGAGTTCCATGTTTAATGACAAGTAGGGTGACCAGCCATCCCCGCGCATCTGGGATTCAGGTTTAGCACTGTATGTCTTGCATTGTGGGAAACCTGATAGCCCGAGGCAAACTGGGACAGTTGGTAGCTCTCAATTGACAAGACGCATAGAAGTATTTGTTATGTGGATGAGTATTGCAGATCATAAGACTGTTATGTCATTCACTAGTTTTCTTGCTGCATGTTCACCAAATATGAGCTTTTTTATCCATTCTACCAGTGTGAGGTCAGCTGATTAAATTTGTGCCTCTGTCCAGGAGTCTGCTCAAAATCAATCCTTCCTATCTCCATTATTGCCAGCCAGCTTTATCTGTCTTTCTCAGTCATTTTCCTAATTAATGGTTTCCTATTATAAGAATGTTGTCTTTCTTCATTAGGATCCTATCTTTGGGTATCAATTTAAAACATTTCTATAGCCTGCTGAAATATTTTCTGAATGAACATTGGTTATCCAGCATGGCAATCTGCCCACTGTCAGAGTTGTATAAGATGTGAGAAAATAGGATCAAAGGGTCATGGGCAAGTTGCGTAGGAAGTAGTAGGAGATATTGCAACATCTCCCATATATATGAGACATCTTTTCAACAATGGGCATAGGCTATTTGTTTAACATGTTCCATTAACACCAGAAATAAAATGCCAGTCTACTTGTAAACATAAGTCTTTGAGATGATTGGACCTATTTGCCAAGAAACTGGAATTAACCCCAAGACAAAGTTAGTAAAATCTACTTTGAGTCTCTAATGTCTAGAGAGGAGATCAGATCTTCTTCCTTAATTTTTCTATTTAAATTCAATATAATTAATATATGCCGTATTATTAGTTTCAGAGGTAGAATTTAGTGATTCATCAGTTATATATAACACCCCACACTCATTCATTCAAGTGCCCTTCTTAATGCCCATCACCTACTTACCCCATCAGAACCTTTGGGATGCAGCCAAAGCGGTCCTAAGAGGGAGGTATATAGCAGTATCGGCCTTTCTCGAGAAACAAGAAAAGTTTCAAATACACAGCCTAAGCTTACACCTAAAGGCATTGAAAAAAGCAAATAAATAGCAAATATAGCAAATACACCTAAAGGAGCTGGAAATAGAATAACAAATAAAGCCTAAAGAAGAGAAATAATAAAGATCAGAGCAGAAATCAGTGATATAGAAGTTTAAAAAAAAAAAAAGGTAGGACAGACAAATGAAACTAGGCTCTGGTCTTTCAAAGAAAGAATTAATAAGATTGATAAACCTCTAGCCAGACTTATCAAAAAAGAAGAGGAAAAAGACCCAAATAAATAAAATCATGAATGAAAGAAGAGTGATCACAACCAACACCGAAGAAATAAAAACAATTAAAAGGGAATATTATGGGCAATTCTACGCCAACAAATTAGGCAGTCTGGAGACAGATGTTTTTTTCACTAAAGTGTGAAAACTTCCCATCTTCATTTATGATGGTATTATTAAAAATATTTCCTTGAAAATCTTACAATCCTCATGGCTCAATGAGATACCACTTCCTGTATTAAAAAAGTGGCCACAGTAGAAAAGTCAGGTGATAATAGTTGTTGGTGGAGAGGTAGAGAAACTTGAAACCTCATCTATTGCTGTTAGGAATGTAAAATGGTACAACCATTTTGGAAAACAGTATGGAAGTTTTTAAAAATGTTAAACAGAGATATTTTATATCACCCAGCAGTTCTGCTCCTGGGTGTCTGCTCAAGAGAAATAAAAACTCGTGTCTGCACCAACACTTGCTGATGAACGTTCATAGCAGCATTGTTCAGGTGAGCTCAAAAGTGGAAACAACCCAGATGTCCATTGGCTGGTGAATGGATAAACAAAATGTGGTCTGTCCACACAATGGAATACTGTGGGCAATAAAAAGAATAAAATACTAATACATGCTACAGCATTGTACCTGAAAAATAACTAAGTGAGAGAAGCCTGATGCAAGATGTCACATGTTGTATGACATCATTTATATGAAGTATCCAGAAAACCCAAATACAGAGAGACAAAAAACGTACATCAGTTACTGCTTGAAGGCAGAGGTGTGAATGGGGAGTGACTGCAAGTAGACGCAAGGGCCCTTTCTGGGGTGAAAGCAATGTTCTAAAATTAGATGGTTACACAAATCTGTGCATTTATTAAACTGTGTACTTGAACAGGTGAATTTTATGGTATGGGACATCAGAAGTACATCGCAGTAGAGGTATTTGTAAAAAACGAAGCATGCTCCTCTCAGTTTACTTGCCTTGAAATGGCAGAGGGCCAGAAAAGGACAACAAGCTTAAAAGACCAAAATAATTTGCGGCGCCTGGATGGCTCAGTGGGTTAAAGCCTCTGCCTTCAACTCAGGCCCTGATCCTACAGTCCTGGGATTGAGCCCGGCATCAGGCTCTCTGCTCAGTGGGGAGCCTGCTTCCTCCTCTCCTTCTCTGCCTGCCTCTCTGCCTACCTGTGATCTCTGTCAAATATATAAATAAAAAATCTTAAAAAAGAAAAAAAGACCAAAATAGTTTAAGATTGTGCATGGATGGATTTCATGAAGTCCTTGTTTCTTTTTCCATGGATATTTTACAGGAAGAATTGGACCTGTGCTGCCTGGGAGACCTTCCCTGTCAATGAGTTTTGGAGAGCCTACACTGCTTTTTCTAGTCTAGCTTTTTTGTTCTCTCACCCTCTGTCTCATCTTCAGTACCCATTTGGTAGCATTTAGAGCAAGAGCACAGTGTATGTTCTTTATATAAGTTTGAACAGAGTTTGGGGCCTCTGTACAAGGAGAGAACCAAAGTTGAGGAGACTCCTTGTCATACAAGAATGGAGTCTTACTATCCACAAAAAATGGCACCTTCCTCCTTTCTTCCCTCCACTGAAATCACCTGCAGTGAGGGAGAGCAGAAGCACCATTCCACAGTCAGACTCCAGCAGAACCGAAGTGAGCCCACCTGCCACAGGCAGAACATGGGGAGAGGAGGGAAGAGATTTGCAGCGGACAGTTGAAAAGGGCAAGAGAGAGGCCGACTGCTTCACATTTTTTCTTGAGGTTTCTTAAGATGCCTGTCTGCCTATCACTTTGCATTGAACTTTCCAGACCAGTTTGGCTCCCACATAGACTTTCCCTCTCCTCCCCCTGCCACTGTGGCTCCCTGCCCACACTCCAGCTCATTTTCCATTGCAATACCTGGAAGTCAGCCCTTTGTACAAGTTAGGGACCAAATCAAAGCCGGCAAATGGAATGTGTAGGTTATTTACGGATTGTTGCCGAGCAAATTTAATCACGGGCCTGCTGTAACTCCATCATCATTTCCCTTGACGAGAACATTACAGACTTAAATTTTGCAAAGTGGGGAGAAGTGGCCATAATCCAACTATAACAGTAACAGCCAATTCTGCTATGATGGGAAGAGGTGCTGTATTAGTGCCAATACATTAACCAACTTTTCAATTGCAACGGGGAAACTGATTGCCATTACAATTCCCACAGCGCTCCTCCATGAAGGTAACAGAACTGCTTGAATGAGCATTCATTTCCAGCTCTGCTGGAGTGTGTGTGTGTGTGTGTGTGTGTGTGTGTAAGAGGGAGTGTGAAGGAGAGCAAGCAAATGACTGGTTAAGACTTGAGAGTAGGCACGAGGGCTGGACATCCTGATTCATTCTTTCACCTGTAGTTGTGTGGTCTTGGGCAAGTCAATCAGCTGCTGTGGAACTTGGGCTGTATTTGCAAAATAATCATGATAATAATTAATAATGCCACCTACTAGTTGATTAAAGAGGACCACAAATTCTTGAACATTCCTCCCATCGAGAGATGAAGTCTCTGTCCCCTCCCCTTGAATCTAAGTAGGCTCGGTGAATGCCTTGACTGATAAAATATGGTAGAAGTGACTGTCTGCCAATTTCTGGGCACAGGCCTTCGAGGACTGGCAGCTTCTACCTCCTGGCTTGCAGGGAGCCCTGAGCTGCCGTTTATGAAGCCTGTGCTGGAACTACCAAGCTGGAGAGGCCATCTGTCGGTGTTTCAATCAACTATCCCAGCAGAGCTCATTCTTTAGCCCTCCTGACATACCAGACGTGTGAATGAAGCCATTGTGGATTCTCCAGATTACCCTGGTGCCACCCCAAGTGACCTCAGTTGATACCACGTGGAGCAGGAGAATTGCCCTGCCGAGCCCTGTTCAACTTTTTTTTTTTTTAATATTTTATTTATTTATTTGACAGACAGAGATCACAATTAGGCAGAGAGGTAGGCAGAGAGAGAGAGAGGAGGAAGCAAGCTCCCCGCTGAGCAGAGAGCCCAATGCGGGGCTTGATCCCAGGACCGTGGGATCATGACCTGAGCCGAAGGCAGAGGCTTAACCCACTGAGCCACCCAGGCGTCCCCCTGTTCAACTTCTGTATCCACACATTCATAACATCTGTGAAATTAGGTGCTGTGTTAAGCTGCTAGGTTTGGGGATAATTTCAACAGATAAGTTGAAAAGACCAAGTGTAATAATGAAAGCATTTATTAAATGGTAGTTTTTAATGCTATTTTAATAACGATGATAATACTAATAAAAAGGAACATACTCTCGCCTTGGCTAATGTAAAAAACTGACCTCTTTAAATAATGTAAAGAACTAAAATCCTTCCTGACCTGCAGGTTTCACCTTTAAAAACAGTTGATAGGAATAATTGAAGAGGGCCACACATCAAGACGAAGCAAGCATTTAGGCACCACACACACATGCTCGTATTTAATTCTCAGAGCAACGTTACAAGGTGACCCTGTGGGTCCATGTCTTACAGTGGGCTCAGAAAGGCTGAGTAACTGGCAGAAAGTTTCACACCTAAGAAGTGGATGGAACCAAAAGCTGACCACGTGGCTGCCTGCCTCCATGGTGCAGAAGATGCCTGAACTGAGTTGGTTCTTGGAGCATCTGTAAGTAGAATGACAGCAGGTGGAGACCTGGAGGCTTTGTAGGGATGTCTGCCCTGGGAATGGCAAGGAGATGAGTTGCAGGCTTTTCTGAAGAGCAGAGGGAAATGAGCTTCAATCAGCAGAATCTTCCTCTCAGGGCAGAATGGGAAGTCCACCTCCCCACTGCTCACGGAAAGTTGCCCCTGAGGAAGAAAGGTGTGGCAGGGGGCCTGGAGAAACAGGCTGGGTGCTAGAAGTCAGGGTGAGAATGATCGAAAGCTCAGACGTTGCTTCAACTCACGGTTTCTGCTGAGTCTGACTTTCATCTCCTCTCTTGGCTTTCGGCAAAGCAAGTGCTGGCAGAGAACAAAGTCTGCTTCCTTTAGTGCCTGAGGGACACAGCCAATATCAAAGTTGATGAAGAAACAGATTGGACTTGTCAGGATATCTTCTGAACTCCTTGCTAAATCATTGTAGCCTGTGACCTAAAATAACTCCCACAATGAAACTTCTGGCCCATGCTTGCCTCCAGCCCTCTGTGAACAGCAAGACTCCCTGGAGCGTCTTATAAACTTGGAATTGGGCGTATGAAGTGGGAGGTTCATGGCTGGCAGAAGCAGAATTCCAGGCTCAGTAGTATGCCCCCGCTTCCCTCCTGGGGCACAGAGCCTCGTGCTGCACTTGACTCCTCCAAGTACTTCATCCTTGATGTTTTGACCTCCCGTCTTCCTCAGGTACCTTGACCTTACACACAGTCGCTCATTGATCTCGCACTTTCTTCTCTACCTCGATGTTACAAGGGTGCAAAATTGTGAAGTACTGATGTGAACTCCTCCACATTCCCTGACTTTGGAACCGTCACTGGGTACGGCAGCTAAAACGAAAGCCCACACCATCTGGAGCAATTGTGTTAGCAAAATAAAAAAGTAAAGAAAAGATAAAACCGGCCCAGCTGGATTCGATTGAAGACAACTTTCCTACATTTTTTTTTTTTTAAAGATTTTATTTATTTACTTGACAGAGAGAAATCACAAGTAGATGGAGAGGCAGGCAGAGAGAGCGAGGGAAGCAGGCTCCCTGCTGAGCAGAGAGCCCGATGCGGGCCTCGATCCCAGGACCCTGAGATCATGACCTGAGCCGAAGGCAGCGGCTTAACCCACTGAGCCACCCAGGCGCCCCCTACATTTCTTTTCTCTGGAGGCTCTCCACCTAAAATATCATAAGGACGATCTTGAATATGATGGCCTCTACAGTGCCATTCATCTACCTTTGCTGGGGAAATATATCCACAACAAAAAAAATATTGTTTTTAGTTAAATATAATAGGTATGACAAAGTAGAAATTAGATGTAGACATAAAGACTGTTTAAGAGGATGATCATTCCATAGTTCCTAAAAGGAAGTAACTAGTTGCTTTATTTGTGGCATAGTAGAAGAGCTCATTCCAGGGGAATAAAGACTGTTAGAATATCTGGGCTCTGTTTTCTCTTCTGAAATTTTGCTGACATTTTTATTCTGGGTTTTACAATATCTGGTCAAGGGTCTATTGCCACGTAGAGGGGGAATGTTACACTTAAGATCCTTATCCTGATTTTGTGAGATGACCTAGAGTTTTCATGCTCAAAAGCAAAGTCATCCTGTTCAATTCTTCCATTTGTGTGTGTGTGTGTTTTCCCCCGGCAAATCATTACACCATCTCCAGAGTTAGGTGATAAAAAAGACCCACATATCAATACATTCACTTTTCACCCAATTTGGGTATATCAGTGAGACTTTGAGGGTCATATTTTTTTTTCCTTTCTGCCAGAATAGCTTTTTGGTGTTAGATAGGAGACATGCCGTGATATTCTAGAATCTGGTGTATCTTTCTTAACATTTATGGAATGAGTGTGCCTGTCTTTGTAGTTGCTGCTAATGAGGTTTTGTTTAGGTCACGGTTTTCACAGTTAGCTTTTAAAGTAGAAACAATCTGTGATCTATACTTATCCTGTTGTCCTTATACAAAAATATTTAGTCCATACAATTTTAGAAATTCCTCTATAAATAACCAGTTCTCGATTTTACAGTCTGGAATTGCTATCATATGTTACATGTTCATTTAATAATTCGTAGCCCTTCTGTGAGCTTTAGTCTTCATAGGAGCCCTGTTACAGCTTACTGTTATCATCATGCCATTTTCCAATAAGACAGTGAGGAACAATATTTCTAAACAACTTTTCTAACATCAGACAATTAGTGAAAGGTAAGACTGAGATTTGATCTGAGACTTTCTGGAATCTAAGCCTACAACCTTAGGGCACTGTGTTGTTTTCCTTCACAAACACAGGAGGAATGAGCTGTGTTCCATCAAATAATGCCATCACCAAGCACACGTCTTTGTGTCAGTTCCTGGCTTTATCCAAATTTGGCCCCTGTAGTACCTATTATTCACTTTAAGTGCTTAGAAGTTGCATTAAGGCTAGATTTACACATGTGATGGAAACATCTTTCCAGAGACTCTCAATATCTTGTGTCATGGTAGAGTGAGCCATGCTTCTGGGTCTTACAGGGCTGTGTCCTTTGTTCTTTAAAAATTGTAATACACTACTGTCACCTACTCTATTAAAATAGTCATTATTTATTTGGGCTTGGAATGCTTTCCTCTCCTGTTGCTTTGGAGAATAAGCATCTCATTGTCCTGAGTTCATTGCTTTTTGCATTCCATTTTCCCAGGTGCAACACATATTCCTCATTTTGCCGAATTCCTTCCTATGGACCAGAGGTGGGTTATTCTTCAGTGAGTACATGAAAGAAGAAAGATATCACTGACAGCAGAGAGCAGAGATAACTTGTGTCTGTTTGCCCTGATAGCCTTCTTAGGACATCATTTCAGAACTTTGGCTAGGGAAGTGGAAAAAAAATAAATGAAAACATGAGTGAGGGTTTGAGTCATCTTTCTAAATAAATAATTGTTCCTATTCTTCTCCTAGCCAGTATGTCAGCATAAAGTCTCCCTTTACCCAGGAACCAAGAATTATATTAGTGGTCGGTAAATGTATCACATTCAGAAGAAAAAAAAAAAATGACATCCTCTGCTGGAGAGAACCAAAGTCATCTGAGTATCAGGGGTGGGGGGAGCTGGTCAAGGGACTGATTTTCTATGTCTAACACCTCATTGCAGGGACTGATTCACATTCTTTCCTGGTGTCAGTGCTAGAAAGACAGGCTTTTGAGTAGGAGTATTTTGGAGCACAATATAGAGAAAAGCCAAGATACCGTTCAATAGCGTGAACCCTATAGATTCTGGAATGGATGTATATAATTATTTGGTGAGAAATGAAATTAGAGAAAAATTTGGGGTGCTTTTCCATTTTCAGCACTGGCAAAGAAAGGAAAGCTGAACCATGTGTCCTCAATGGCTGTAAACCTAGGAAGACTGTTGATTCTGAATAAAAGAAGGAGACTTCGAGGATGCTACCTTGTAAGGAGTAATGATTTATACTGCTGGTATTTGGACACTCACCTCTTGCTCCAAGGAGATATTTATAGGGATTTATAAGTGGTATTTTTTAGGTTCTGGAGTCAAGAGAGTGTGGTTTAAACCAACAGGGACTGGTGCTTAGCTGTGATTCTACCTGAGCCCCACTACTTTGGGATCCTGGATTACCTGATTTCTCAGAGTTTCTTTGTTATTAAAATGGATATATTATTATTAATATACAGGGTTTGTTGGAAGGATTAAATAAACTAATAGAGTGTCTGGACCAGTAATACGGTCTGGCATGTAACAAGCACTCAAATATTGTTAGTGGCAGTAATTCTCATCATCATCTTGCCCCATACGAGGGAGTCCCTGACTTGGGGATGTCCTTCCTACAAAACACAGGTGGTTTGGAAGTAACCACTGTTGCCCATCATGGTTTTGTGTCTCTTTCTTCTTTTCCACGTGCCCAGGTCTAGCACCATTGTAACCCCAGCTGTGTCTTTGCCGAAGGCTTAAACCTCTCCGAGCCTCCGTTAGCTCATCTGTACAATCTACCCAGCTGCCCATTCCATCTTAATAAATTTAAAACAGACTCACATCTTGTGTTGCCCTGGACTCTAGCCTAACTTTGTTTTTAAAGAAAGGAACAGATTAACAATCTGTATTTGAAAGACTTACCCTCAAGAGAGTTATTACTCTGTTGCCCAAGAACCACACCTCAGCCTGAAGGAGGGAAAGGGGTGACAAGGACAGTCACATACAAAGGCATTTTCAGTGAATTTCATGGAACAAATGAGGTATGCAGTGCACACCTGCCTCTTAGGATTAATTCTCAGGTTACAGTGAAGCTCGGAAAATTGCTATTTCTTGACCTAAAAGGAGGTTAAAACACTTTCAGTGGAAATCGATTCACTTTAAGGTCTTTAGCACTGTTCATATTTTGTAAAAGTCTCCATGACAGGGCTGGTTTCAACGGACGCTTTACGTAGTGGTTGCAGGAAGCTCATCGCATCCAGAGAGGGATCTGAATGAGTGTTTAACGAGATGGACTATTTCCTTTGTTTCACTCCTGAGATAAAAGGGGAACATGCCCCAGACTCCCAGACAGCGGGGGATATTGGCAGTCTTACACACGTCTGCTGCGTAAGATGTGGCAAAGCGATTGCCGGGAAAATGAAATTAATTCTTCCTGCTGTTTTTGTTTTTCCTTTGCTAGGGGAATTTATGTTACACGTGGTCAAGTAGCATTATGTCCAACGAGGGAAATGAGGTGTGAGGAGATCATTCAATAAAAAGAATGATAAATCATAAAAGATCATTTGAAGAAAAATGTTAGCAAGAGTTTGAGAAGTCTGAATATCCTTTTTCATAGGTTTTTAGGGAATGCTATCCCAGGTAATGGCGACATTGATAGAGTCGTTCTTCTCTTCCTTGAAAAGAGAGTGATGTATTTTGAATGGAATTACATAAGGAATAATGCAGGCTGTCAGTCACGGGCTGAGATTGGTGGGGGAAAGTTGCTTCGTGAGTCAACACGAAGTCTAATCACGGCCATGATCAATAAATTAGAAAACAAAACTCAAATTATGAGAATGAACTCACTGACTAAGATGTGTGTGACCAACGAGGAATAAAGGGCAGCTCGGTGATCTAAACCAAGGGCATGGGAGGACGTAGAGAATGGGAAGCTTCATGAACCTCTGTGGAAGAAGGATTTGAAGAAGAATCTGGCAAGCGAATTTGAATGTGCGCGTATCGGAAAGCCTAGTATGGCACAGTCGTGTGTGTACTTGGAAAGGTGTTGCCCAGGTACACAAAGTAACATGTTTGAGAATGTTAATGATATTTGGAGTAGCAAAGAGATGAAAAGGAACTAGAAATAAACAAACAGAAAAACAAATGGAGTATAAAATAGTCTTACGAGGGCCCACTACACAGGATTCCCCCCAGATAAACTACTTGTACATATATTAATGTGAAGAAATCAAAATATTAACAATAAACTGAATGACTGTATAGTTCATTGGTGTTTATGCAAATAAATAAAACATGTGCATACATAATACATATACATAATAAATAAAATTTGTAGGAGGTGGATCCAAAACACCAGCATATAAAAAGGATGACTTCGAGGGAGGAAAATATGAAATAAAATAGGGCAGACAAATTCAAACCAAATGAAGAAGTAAGATAAATGTAGTTCTGTATGTCAGAAGTCAAAAGTTCTGTCTGTATCTATATATAAAGGATATCTATTTATATGTGTATAGATATATAAAGGGATACCTATGTATAGTATATAAAATATCTTCTGTACATAGAGAGAGAAACCTATCTCTATCTATATATAAAATCTGAATGGTACTAAGTTATAGTGTGGTAGTTTTGAATCCCCAGGGAAAAATCAGAAGAATTGGGATGGTTATTCCCCAGATGAAGGGAAAAGGTTGCAAGGAATGCCAGAGAAACAGATGTCTACTTCTCAAACCCTGGAGCCTTAAAGAAATAAAGTGATGAGATACTGGGGAGTGATTTTGGGAAAAGTAAATTTTTGGAAACAAAATTTTTCCAAGAAAATTATAAAAAGTGAAGACATTTATTGATTTTTAAAAGCAATCAGGCTGGGGCGCCTGGGTGGCTCAGTGGGTTGGGCCGGTGCCTTCGGCTAAGGTCATGATCTCAGGGTCCTGGGATCGAGCCCCGCGTCGGGCTCTCTGCTCGGCGGGGAGCCTGCTTCCTCCTCTCTCTCTCTCTCTCTGCCTACTTGTGATCTCTGTCTGTCAAATAAATAAATAAATCTTTAAAAAATAATAAAATAAAAAATAAAAGCAATCAGGCTGATGATGTCTCTATCATTTGAGTCTCCGAAACATTTAAGGAAACAGAGTATTTGGTTGGCAAAGACAGGACGCAAATTATGTTACGAAAGAGTTGATTTGGGCTATTCTGACTGGTGTGAGGTGGTATCTCAGTGGCTAAAAATTAAAAAGACAGGAAACAACAAATATTGGTGAGGATGCAGAGAAAGGGGGAACCCTCTTACACTGTTGGTGGGAATGCAAGCTGGTGCAGCCACTATGGAAACTAGTGTGGAAGTTCCTCAAGAAGTTAAAATTAGAGCTACCTTATGACCCAGCAATTGCAATACTCGATATTTACCCTGAAGATACAAATATAGTGGTCTGAAGAGGGACCTGCACCCCAATGTTTATGGCAGAAATGTCTCCAAACTATGGGACGAGCCCAGATGTCCATCGACAGATGAATGGATAAAGAAGACTTGGTGTGTGTGTGTGTATACATGCATACACACACATAGTGGAATGTTACTCAGCCATCAGAAAGGATGAATACTTGTTATTTACATCAACACAGGTGGAATTGACAGGTATTATGCTAAGCCAAATAAGCCAATAAGAGAAAGACATTACCCTGTGATTTCATTCATATGCGAAATATAAGAAACGACACAGAGGATCATAGGGTAAGGGAGGGAAAACTGAAAGGAAAAATCATCAGAAAGGGAGAAAAACCATGAGAGACTCTTAACTATAGCAAACAAACTGAGGGTTGCTGGAGGTGGGTAGCGGGGTGGAGGGAGTAATTGGGTGATGGGCACTAAGGAGGGCACGTGATGTGATGAGCATGGGGATTATTTGCAACTGATGGATTGTTGAACACGACATCTGAAACTAAAGATGTACTATGTGTTGACTAATTGAATTTAAATTTTAAAACTTACTTTTGTTTTAGAAGACGCAATTTGGACAGTTAATAATAGAAGGGATTAAATAACAGTAGGATTATATTTTCTCTATGCCTTTTCTAAAGCCATGGATTGGGGGTGGTGGACTGTTACTTCTCTATTGCTCAGCACCTGCCAAGATGGTCTTGAGACAGGGTGGATGGAATGGCCCCGCAAATCTTCTATCCTTAGTAGTCTATGACTCTATGTAAATTAAGCTGTACCCAATTTGGAAATTGCTGAACATGATGTGGCTTTCTCAACAGCACTGAAGTTTTTATATTGAGAGATAATTTTTTTAATTGATAAATTTGTAAGTTTGAACAGTATTTTTTAAAAGATTTTATTTATTTATTTGACAGAGAGAGAAAGAAAGAGCATAGGCAAGGGGAGCAGCAGGCAGAGGGAGAGGGAGAAGCAGGCTCCCCACTAGGCAGGGAGCCCGCCATGGAACTTGATCCCAGGACCCTGAGATCATGACCTAAGCTGAAGGCAGATGCTTAACTGACAGAGCCACCCAGGTGCCCTAGTCCCAACAATCTTACTCATTGGGAGATGTTGGTATGATTTTCCTCCCCTGTGATTCTTGGTGCACCATCTTTACAATAGCTCCCCAAATGACTCATAATTGGAAAAAAGCTATATGAACAGAAAACCTGTCTCCTCTGATCACCCACACACTAGAAATACAGATGACAGCCTCTTCTAATTCTGAATGTTTAATTAAAAAAAATATTTTTCTATTACCAATTCAGAGTTGTAATTTTGCTAACTGCTTCAGGAAAACACCAAAACTACAATGCAAGTGTCATTTTTAAAAGGAGTTGTAGAGCTGTTTTACTGCTCTCCAAGGAATAGGGATGTGGGTAAGAACTCTTTCTGTTTCAGGAAAATGAGACATATGATCTGACATCCTGGGGAAGCACCTAAAAGCTTGTAGGTATTCTGAGAGACAATTCCCAAGTGATGAGGGAACAGGAGTTGAAGCTATAAGAGAGAGAACAGATTTGAGAGTATTAATTTTAGAGGAACGGTAGTTCTGAAAGAACTGTGGGTTGAAAAATCTGGCATTATAATTGCTAACTCACATGTGAGTCACCTGTTTCTAAATGCCTGTACATTATATATCTTTAAATATATGTCTTTAAAAAGTGCACATCCTTGCTATATGGCAGTTCCCCTCCTTTAGCTGGGACAAAGGTAATAGCATTATCTAGACATTTCTTAATCACTTGGGCTCTAGCCCTGTAACCTCCGAACCAATATCCTTCTTCTGGCACCCTGAGGGCAACACAGTGTAACTACTTCCTGTTTCGATCAGGTCTTTAAAAGGAGGTGGACTCAGACACCAAGATCATGGTGGTCAGGAGCCAAGATGCTATCCTTGAAGCCACAAATTCCTGAGTGGGACTTCCTGTGGAAGGATGAACAGAGTATGCATGTAGATGTGCCATGGTCTGAGTGAACTACTTATTAAGAAATGTATTATCTGTGCAAAACACAAAGCTGGCTCATGTAAACATTAAACAGATATGATTTATACATAGGAAATTTATCAATATATTAATATAACTAATATTAATAATTTATATAATTATAATGATTTCTAATTAATCAATATTAATATAATTAACAAACATAAATCATATATTATTTTATACACATTTCAATCATATATGATTTATGTGTATGAAATTGGTCTAGCAAATGAGCTTCTGTGGTGTAGGATAATTTAGTAAAGATTAACACTGAGGTGCATTCTCTTGGTATGAGATTCTTTTTTTTTTTTTTTAAGGTTTTATTTATTTATTTGTCAGAGAGAGAGAGAGGGAGAGCACAAGCAGGATGGCAGCAGGCAGAGGGAGAAACAGGTTCCCCACTGAGCAGGGAGCAGGATGTGGGGCTCAGTTCGAGGACCCTGGGATCATGACCTGAGCTGAAGGCAGATGGTTAACCAGCTGAGCCACCCAGGCGTCCCATTGGTATGGGATTCTTGTTTTTCATTCCTGATGCTGCCTTCCATGGGAAGCGAGCTCATTCTGTGTTAACACTCTTGCCTTTCCTCTACCGTTTATTTACTCTGCCCTAGAGGAGGTATAATAATTCCCCAGCTGGCAAAAGTGGGGAGAAAGAGCCAAACATGCTTGGTGCAGTTTCCCTTTTTTTTCTCTGGTGATCCTTTCTGGTCATAGGGGTCATAAATCCTTTCTATCTTCTTTCACAGATGGTCTCCCTAGGTCCAAAATTGCTGCCAAGAAGAGTCTATTTAATTCTGAAGTTCAATATTTGGAAACTTATTCGGCCTCATCCTAAGCTGTACCTTCCTAACCCTGTTAGCAGAGATGATAGCCATAGTTGCACCTTCCATTAGCCTTAATGGTTTGTCTTCTCACTTTTTTCAGAACCTAGCATGAGGGTAAGAGGTACCACCACGGAGGGCTTAAAAGGCCTCATGTTTCAACATACAAGATTATAGTGGCTCTGAGAGCTCACATTAGGTAGCATGTTAGAAACGGCTGTTCCTCTTCTCAGGAGGAGGAGCTTGCACCTGAGTTCACTGACTCATAGGACAGAAAGCTTTTTATCCCAAGCAAGATGGCTACAAGTCTCTTTGGACCCTAGGTCCTATGTGCTGGATTTACCAGCAATTCCCCTAAACAGTTAACATACAGATCAAGACTGTCTCAAACCTAAATACTCTGCTACCTTCCCACTAACCTGTGTGTATTTTTGTGTCTTGTGGCCCTCTTATAAGGAGAACAAGGGGACAGAGCCCTGCCCTCAATTAGGACACAGATGCACCTCACATGATAGTGTATTAACTTTATTACATTTTCAAACTGATTTTTATAATGGGTGCATTGTGTTCAGTTCTTACCAGCTGTGCACGAGATTTCCAGTTGTACATTTTCACAAGCACTTTGTAGTAATGTCAGTCTTTAAAAGTTTAGCTGTCCTAGTAGTTATAGGTTGCTATGGTGATCTTAGTGTAGTTGTATAGTATTACCTTATGTGTGGTTTTAATTTGCATTTACCTAGTGATGAAAGAACTTTCACAGCTTTTTACATATGTGTATGGATTTTCCTTGATGAAGTAAGTTTAAACCTCTGCTTTTTAAAAAATTCTTATTTTTTCCCTGCTTTTAAAAAAATTGTGTAGCTTGTCTTAGTATTAATTTTGAGGTTTTATGCATTCTGGATACAAGTCCTTTTTGTAGTATATGTATTTTGTAAATATTAACTCCCAGTCGGTAGTTGACTTTTGTTTCCTATCTGAATCATTCAAAGGAAATAATGTTATTTTTGATGAAAATTTGATGAAGTCCAGTTTATCAATTTTTTCATGGTTTGTGCTTTTTATATCTTATTTGAGAAATTGTTGTGTTATCCAAATCTTCAAAGATTTTTGCCTATCTTCTAAAGATTTTGTAATTTTGGCTTTTATATTTAGGTGTGTGATGCATTTTAAGTTATTTTTGTATGCTGTGTAAGATATGTGTCTTTGTTTTCACATGGATGACTAATTGTTCCAGCATCATTTATTGGGAAATGTGTCCTTTCATTATTGGATTACTTTGGCATTTTTTTGTTGAGTAGTAATTGACTATATATGTTGGAACTATTGCTGGACACTCTTTTGTTCCATTGCTATGTATTAATGTTTTCTTTGTTCCAAAACCACACTCTCTTGACTAGTATGCTTTTGTATTGTCTTAAAATCAGAATGTGTAAGTGCTCCAGTTTAATTCTTCATTTAAAAATTATTAGTTTTTCTACATTCTTTGCATTTCTATCTAAATTTTAGAATCACAATGCCAATTTCTACAGCAAGACCAGGCAAGACTTTGTTTGGAATTGCCCTGACTCTGTGTCAAAATCTGGAAAGAACTAACATTTTGACAATATTAAGACTTCTGATTCCAGGAATATATATAGCTCTCCATTTATTTTTCTTTAGTTTCTTTCAGTAATTTTTTGTAGTGTTTAGTGGATAGATCCTGTATGTATTTTTCTAGCTGGATCCAAAAACATTTTAAGTTTTGATGTTATGGAAGTGTTTGTCGATTTCTATTTCCAATTATTTGTTGCTACTAGGAGAAAAACAGTTGACTTTTGTGTATTGTGAATTTTATATCATTGTTTGCTGGATTTTGTTGTATTCCTTCAAAGACTATTGAATTTTATTATGGTACAAAGCAAAATTAATTTGAACCCATTAGATCTTTTTGAAAATTATTTTTAAGCTTTGTTATGATATTCCCCAAATGATCTTTAACCTAGGACTTTCATCTGCATTACTAAGGTAATACTCTTCTGAAGGTTCTTTTTTTTTTTTTTCTTTAGATTTTATTTATTCGAGAGAGAGAGAGTGCATGAGCAGGGGAGCTGCAGAGGGAGAGGGAGAAGCAGGCTCCCCACTGAGCAGGGAACCAACATGCAGTTCCATTCCAGGACTCTGAGATCGTGACCTGAGCTGAAGGCAGGCACTTTACCCACTGAACACTGAACAGGTGCCCCTGTTCTAAGGATTCTATCAATACTTCCAAGTTTCACAAAGTCTTTCAACTCCAGCAAGTTCAAAAGTTAGCTATTCCTAGAGCTCCATATGAAGTCCAGAAATTATCCTACCTACTGCTTTCCCATTGTTCTTAACTCTGGCATCAGGCAGTTTTCTCTCCCTCATTCACAGATTAGGAGTTTAGCTGCATCTTCAAGGGGAGCTGGCTCTCTTTCTGTACAGTTTTCTCCTTTCCCAGTTAGGGCCTCACAGATTCTAGCCATTTGTGTTTCCTCAACTCAGTGAGACCACTGTGCTCCTTTGGGTTGCTCCTCTTTGTGCTATAGCCAAGAACATTCTCCAGGCAGTGGAGTGATGCAGTCTTTGGGCTCCCCTTATTTGTCTTCTTTTCTCAGGGATCATCATCCCAAGCTGCCTGTGTCCAATGTCTGAAAAGAGTAACTTAGTGCATTGTATTTTGTTCAGTTCTGTAGTTGTTTGCTGTGGGAGGGAAACTGCTGCAGCTGTTGGTCTTTCATGGGAAGAGGCTGTGATCAATACTTTTCTGACCTTTAAATATCCTAGAGAGAAGGTATGCATGACTTTTGTGCAGAAAGCTGTACTAGGAACCTCCTGGTGGCTTGTTCTAGAAGGACTGAGACCACTATTCACCAAGTTTTAGTCTACTCTCTTTCCTCTCAGTCTGGGACAAAATAACATTTTCTTGATTTGAATAGGATCTAAACTTATTACAAGTTCTTTGAGCCTTCCTTGAAGAAGAGGATGACAAAAGTCTGTACTCTATAAAAGAGAGCAAGGAGCTAGATGGATTTTAAGATTATATTCTCTGTGACTGCTCAAAATACAATTGTCCTGGTTACTAATAAAAGGAGACACATATTTTTATCCTGTAATCCCTATGCAGGCGTGATACTGCATGATCAGTTCCAGAGATAACTTCACAGAGTAGCAGTTAAAGAAATTTCAGGACACATTGTATCTGTACCTCTGCATACAGTCATGAATTTAGCAAGTATCTCCCCCCCCCGAGGGACTGACCTGATGGGACACAGTTTCTGAAATCAAGAAAACTTACTGATTTATTAACCTTAGTTGAACATTATTTCTATCTAATTTGGGTTCCTTCCTAGTCTTGTTTTTCTAGGAGCATGATGTGGAAATAAGCATATTTAATAAATGCAATCATATTTTATTAACAAACCATCAAATTCATGAGTTGGCTGCAGTGTATGTGTGAAATGTCACTGGTTTGAGTGTGGTTTGAGGTAAAACACACGCAGATCCTGACTTTGTACACTGGCTCTATCATTACTCATCAGTGTGACAGTGGACGTCATTCTCTCTACCCCTCACATTCTTTATTTGCAATCTATTTTGGTTGGTCTAGATCAACAGTGTGCAAAAACACAGTTGGTAGGCTCCTTTAAATAGGGCAGCTGGAGACTGCCTATGTTTAGGGAACAGTTAGTTGCAATGAGGTATTCTCATGACTTAGCTCATCATTACCTCAAAGCCTATGGTCATTACCCATATAAACTTCTGATTACTGCTTTATCTACATCCCTTAAGTTTTCATATATCATGCCTTCATTTTCTTTCATCTCAGAGTATTTTCTAATTTTCCTTATAATTTCTTCTTGACCTCTTGGTTAGTTTGGTGTACGCTGTTTAATTTCCACATATCTAAGAATTGCTGAAATCCTTCTATTGTTGATTTCTTTTAAAAAAAAAGATTTTATTTATTTATTTGACAGAGGGAGATCACAAGTAGAGAGAGAGGCAGGCAGAGAGAGAGGAAGAAGCAGGCTCCCTGCTGAGCAGAGAGCCTGATTCGAGGCTCGATCCCAGGACCCTAAGACCATGACCGGAGCTGAAGGCAGAGGCTTAACTCACTGAGTCACCCAGGCACTCCTGTTGTTGATTTCCTATTTGATTTCATTGTGGTCACACTTTATATAATTTCGATTCTTTTACATATATTAAAGCTTGTCTTACAACCTAACATATGGCCAATCTTTGAAAATGCTCTATGTGCACTTGAGAAGAATGTATATCCTGCTGTTGTGGCACCTCTATTAGCTGTTATTCATATTTTTGAAGAATATATTATTAATAAAATTTTTACTAATCTACACATTAAAATCTTTGAAAGAATTTCTTTCTTTCTGAAAAGACATTAATTGTTTAGAGCAGTTTGGGGTTTACAAAGACATAGGTACAGAGATTTCCCATTTACCCTTGCACCTACATTTGCACAACTGTCCCCCTTATCCACATCACTTAGCAGAATGGCATTTTTTTTTTTTAACCAGGGATGTCTATGTGACACATCATAATCACTTGAAGTTCATAGTTTATTTTAGGATTCAGTCTTGGTGGACATTCTATGGGGTTGGAACAATGTATAATGACATATATCCATCATTGTGGTATCCTACTGAGGACTTTCACTGCCTTAAAAATTCTCTGTACTCTGCATATGTGCTCCTGCTCGCATACTGAGCAGCCACTGATCTTTTTACTCCTTCCATAATTTTGCATTTTTCAGAATAGTATATGGTTAGAATAATATAGTATGTAGTCTTTTTGGATTGGCTTCTTTCACTTAGTAGTATGCATTTAAGTTTCTTTCATGGCTTAATAGCTCATTTCTTTTTAGTGCTGAATAATATTCCATTGTCAGGATGGAATATAATAACTGCTCATTTAGTCATTCACCTACTGAAGGATAGCTTGGTTGCTTCCAAGTTTGAGCAGTTATGAATAAAGCTGCTATAAATATCTGTGTGAAGTTTTTTGTGTGGACACAAGTTTTCAGATCCTTTGGGTAAATGCCAAGGAATGTTCTTGATGGTAAGAGCATTTTTAGTTTGTAAGAAGCTACCAAACTATCTTCCAGAGTGGCTCTACCATTTTGCGTTTCCATTAGCAATATGTAAAGGTTGCTGTTGGTTCATACCCTTGCTAGCATTTGGTGTCAGTGTTCTGGATTTTGGCCATTCTAATAGGTACACAGTAGTATGTCATTGTTTTAAATTGCATTTTCCTGTTGACCTATGATGTGGAGCATCTTTTCCTACACTCTTGCCATCTGTGTATCTTATTTGGTGAGGTATCTGGTAAGGTCCTCTGCACATTTTTATTTTTTTTTAAATTTTTTATTTCTTTTCAGCGTAAGAGTATTCATTGTTTTTTTCACCACACCCAGTGCTCCATGCAATCCGTGCCCTCTCTAATACCCACCACCTGGTTCCCCCAACCCCCCCACCCCTTCAAAACCCTCAGATTGTTGTTCAGAGTCTATAGTGGTTCTCTCATGGTTCACCTCCCATTCCAATTTCCCTCAACTGCCTTCTCCTCTCCATCTCCCCTTGTCCTCCATGCTATTTGTTATGTTCCACAAATAAATGAAACCATATGATAATTGACTCTCTCTGCTTGACTTATTTCACTCAGCATAATCTCTTCCAGTCCCATCCATGTTGCTATAAAAGTTGGGTATTCATCCTTTCTGATGGAGGCATAATACTCCGTAGTGTATATGGACCACATCTTCCTTATCCATTCGTCCATTGAAGGGCATCTTGGTTCTTTCCACAATTTGGCAACCGTGGCCATTGCTGCTATAAACATTGGGGTACAGATGACCCTTCTTTTCACTACATCTGTATCTTTGGGGTAAATACCCAGTAGTGCGATTGCAGGATCATAGGGAAGCTCTATTTTTAACTTCTTGAGGAATCTCCACACTTTTTTCCAAAGTGGCTGCGCCAACTTGCATTCCCACCAACAGTGTAAGAGGGTTCCTCTTTCTCGACATCCTCTCCAACACATGTTGCTTCCTGTCTTGCTAATTTTGGCCATTCTAACTGGTGTAAGGTGGTATCTCAATGTGGTTTTAATTTGAATCTCCCTGATGGCTAGTGATGATGAACATTTTTTCATGTGTCTGATAGCCATTTGTATTCATTGTCTTCATTAGAGAAGTGTCTGTTCATATCTCCTGCCCATTTTTTTATATGATTGCCTGTTTTGTGTGTGTTGAGTTTGAGAAGTTCTTTATAGATCCTGGATATCAACCTTTTGTCTGTACTGTCATTTGCAAATATCTTCTCCCATTCCGTGGGTTGCCTCTTTGTTTTGTTGACTGTTTCCTTTGCTGCCTCAGCACATTTTTTTAAAAAGATTTTGTTTATTTATTTGACAGAGAGAGACAGAATGAGAGAGGGAACACAAGCAGGGGAAGTGGGAGAGGGAGAAGCAGGCTTTCCACCAAGCAGGGAGCCCGATGCAGGGCTTGATCCGAGGACCTCAGGATCATGACCTGAGCTGAAGGCAGACATTTAACAACTGAGCCACCCAGGGACCCCTCTTCTGCCCATATTTAAAGTGGGTTCTTTTCTTACTGTTGAGATTTAAGAGTTATTTGTATATTTTGGATAAAAATATTCATGAGAAGTGTCTCTTGCAAATATTTTTCCCAGTTTGTAGCTATCTTTTCGTTTTCTTGATTCGTCTTTCATGAAACAGATACTTTATTGAAGTCCATTTTCTCAATTATTTCTTCTGTGGGTCATGCCTTTGGTTTTAGAAGGCATCACCATACCTTTTACTGACCTCCTATGTAATCATTTAAGAGTTTTATCATTTTGTCTTTTATATTTAGGTCTCTGATCCGTTTTGTGTTAATTTTTGTGAAGGGTATAAGGTCTTTGTCTAGATTCTTTTTTTTTTTTTTTTTTTTTTTTGCAGGTGGACATCCAGTTCTTACAGCAACATTTGTTGGAGACTGACTTTGCTTTGCTCCATTGTATTGCCTTACATCTTTTGTCAGAGATCAGTTTTTTTGTCATCAGTCTTTTGTCAAAGATCAGTTGAGTATATTTATGAGGGGTCTATTTCTGGGCTCTCTCTTCTGTTCCACTGATCTATTTGACTGTTTTGTTGCCAATACTATCCTGTCTTAGTTACTATAACTTTATATGAAATCTTGAAGTTGGTTGGCATCAGTCCTCCAACTTTGTTCTTCTTCTTCAATGTTGTATTAACTGTTCTGGGCCTTATAGTCTCCATGTAAACTTTATAATTAATTTTTGATATCCTCAATATAACTTTCTGGGATTTTGACTGGGATTGCATTGAGTATATAGATCAAATCGGGAAGAACTGACAACTTGATAATATTGAGTCATCTAATACTGAACATGGAGTATATCCCTATTTACTTAGTTCTTTGATTTCACTCATTGAGTTTTGTAGTTGTCCTCATTTAGATCATTTACATATTTTGTTAGATTTATACCTCAATGTTTCCCTTTTTCTGTGACAGTGTAAACAGTGTTGTGTTTTTAATTTCAAGTTCTACTTTTTTATTGCTGTATATAGGAAAACAATTGACTTTTGTAAAATAAGCATGTGTCTTACAACCTTTATTGGTTGCTTTTTAGTTCTAACCATTTTTGTTGTCGTTCTTGTGGATTCTTTCAGATTTTCCATGCTGATAATCATGTTACATGTGAACAAGTTTTTTGTAGATATTCCTAATTAAGTTGTAAAATTTCCTCACTTTTCCTAATTTACTGAGAGATCTTATTGTGAATGGGTATTATATTTGGTCAGATATTTTTCTGCATCTATTGATGTGATATGATTTTTCCTTTTTAGTCTGTTGATATAATGGATTACATTTATTTTTAAAATTATTTTTATTAAAATAGAATATATTATTTACCACAGGGGTACAGGTCTATGAATCATCAGGCTTACACATTTCACAGCACTCACCATAACACATACCTTCCCCAATGTCCATAACCCAACTACCCTATCCCTACCGCTCCACCCCCCAGCAACCCTCATTTTGTTTTGTGAGATTTAGAGTCTCTTGTGGTTTGTCTCCCTCCTGATCCCATCTTGTTTCATTTTTCCCTTCCCTACTCCCCACAACCCCCCTTCCCTGCCTCTCAAATTCCTCATATCAGAGAGATCATATAATAATTGTCTTTCTCTGATTGATATATTTTGCTCAGCATAATGCCCTCTAGTTCCATCTACGTCACTGCAAATGGCAAGATTCCACTTCTTTTGATGGCTGCATAGTATACCACTGTGTATATATACCACCTCTTCTTTATCCATTCATGTGTTGATGGACATCTAGGTTCTTTCCATAGTGTGGCTATTGTAGACATTACTGCTATAAACATTCAGGTACATGTGCCCCTTTGGATCACTACATTTGTATCTTTAGGGTAAATACCCTATAGTGTGGTTGCTGGTTTATAGGGTAGCTCTATTTTCAACTTTTTGAGGAAACTTCATACTGTTTTCCAGAGTGGCTTCACCAGCTTGCATTCCCACCAACAGTGTAGTAGGGTTCCCTTTTCTTTACATGCTTGCCAACATCTGTCATTTCCTGACTTGTTAATTAACTAATTAGCTAATCAATTAATTCTTGTTGCCATTGATGCTTTATTTTAAAAAGAGAAATTTCTGAGATTCTGCTTTGGGAGCAGATACAAAAGATGCTACAATGCTTTTGAATTTTTGAGCCTTGATCTCTCCAACATTCTTCATGCCCTATATCAAGTTCACAGTTACTAGATTTAATTTCAGGTACTCAATAAGGGCACTATTACTGTTACTTTTTTTTTCCATTTTATTTTATTTCATTTCAGTGTTCCAGCGTTCATTGTTTATGCACCAAACCAGTGCTCTGTGTAATATGTGTCTCCATAATACCCACCACCAGGCTCACCCAATCCCCCTGCCCCCTCCCCTCCAAAATCCTCAGTTTGTTTCTCAAGAGTCCACAGTATCTCATGGTTTGTCTCCCCCTCCAGTTCCCCCCAACTCACATCTCTGCTCCATCTTGATTTGTTAATTTTAGCCATTCTGACCGATGTGAGGTGGTATCTCATTGTGGTTTTAATTTGTATTTCCCTGATGCTGAGTGAGGTGGAACACTTTTTCATGTGTCTGTTGGCCATCTAGATATCTTCTTTGCAGAAATGTCTGTTCATGTCTTCTGCCCATTGTTTGATTGGATTATTTGTTCTTTGTGTTTTGAGTCTGATAAGTTCTTTGTAGATTTTGGATATTAGCCCTTTATCTGATATGTCATTTAAGAATATCTTCTCCCATTCTGTCAGTTGTCTTTTGGTTTTGTTGACTATTTCCTTTGCTGTGAAAAAGCTTTTGATCTTGATGAAGTCCCAATAGTTCATTTTTGCCCTTGCTTCCCTTGCTTTTGGAGATGTTTCTAGGAAGATGTTCCTGCAGCTGAGGCTAAAGAGGTTGCTGCCTGTGTTCTCCTCAAGGATTTTGATGGATTCCTGTCTCACATTGAGGTCTTTCATCCATTTTGAGTCTATATTTGCTTGTAGTGCAAGGAAATGGTCCAGTTTCATTCTTCTGCATATGGCTGTCCAATTTTCCCAACATTATTTGTTGAAGAGACTGTCTTTTTTTCTACTGGACATTCTTATCTGCTTTGTCAAAGATTAGTTGACCATGGAGTTGAAGGTATATTTCTGGGCTCTCTGTTCTGTTCCATTGAGCTATGTGTCTGTTTTTGTGCCAGTACCATACTGTCTTGTGATGACAGCTTTGTAATAGAGCTTGAAGTCTGGAATTGTGATGCCACCAACTTTGGCTTTCTTTTTCAACATTCCTCTGGCTATTTGGGTTTTTTTCCTGGTTCCATGGAAATTTTAGGGTTACTTATTCCATTTCTTTGAAAAAATTGATGGTATTTTGATAGGGATTACATTAAATGTATAGATTTCGTTAGGTAGCATAGACATTTTCACAATATTTGTTCTTCCAATCCATGGGCATGGAACATTTTTCCATTTCTTTGTGTCTCCCTCAATTTCTTTCATGAGTACTGTATAGTTTTTGGAGTACAGATTCTTTGCCTCTTTGCTTAGGTTTATTCCTAGGTATCTTATGGTTTTGGGTGCAGTGGTAAATGGGACCAACTCCTTAATTTCTCTTTCTTCTGTCTTGCTGTTGGTGTAGAGAAATACAACTTATTTTTGTGCATTGATTTTATATCCTGACACTTTACTGAATTTCCGTATGAGTTCTAGCAGTTTTAGAGTGGAGTCTTTTGGGTTTTCCACATAAAGTATCATATCATCTACAAAGAGGGAGAGTTTGACTTCTTCTTTGCCAATTTGGATGCCTTTAATTTCTTTTTGCTGTCTGATTGCTGAAGCTAGGACTTTTAGTACTATGTTGAATAGCAATGGTGATAGTGGACATCCCTGCTGTGTTCCTGACCTTAGCGGAAAAGCTCTCAGTTTTTCCCCATTGAGAATGATATTTGCTCTGGGTTTTTCTTAGATGGCTTTGATGATACTGAGGTATGTACCCTCGATCCCTACACTGTGAAGAGTTTTGATCAAGAAAGGATGCTGTACTTTGTCAAATGCTTTTTCAGCATCTATTGAGAGTATCATATGGTTCTTGTTCTTTCTTTTATTAATGTATTATATTGCATTGATTGATTTGGGAGTGCTGGACCATCCTTACAGCCCAGGAATAAATTCCACTTGGTTGTGGTGACTAATTCTTTTAATGTACCGTTTGAGCCTACTGGCTAGTATTTTGGTGGAAATTTTTGCATCCATATTCATCAAGGATATTGCTCTGTAATTCTCCTTTTTGATGGGGTCTTTATCTGGTTTTGGGATCAAGGTAATGCTGGCCTCATAAAATGAGTTTGGAAGTTTTCCTTCCATTTCTATTTTTTGGAACAGTTTCAGGAGAATAGGTGTTAATTCTTCTTTAAATGTTTGGTAGAATTCCCCTGGGAAGCCATCTGGCCCTGGGGTCTTGTTTGTTGGGAGATTTTTGATGACTGCTTCAATATCCTTACTGGTTATAGGTTTGTTCAGGTTTTCTGTTTCTTTGTCATTCAGTTTTGGTAGTTTATATGTCTCTAGGAATGCATCCATTTCTTCCAGATTGTCCAATTTGCTGGCATATAGTTGTTCATAATAAGTTTTTATAATTTTATTTTTTTTTTTAGTGTTGGTTGTGATCTCTCCTCTTTCATTCATGATTTTATTAATTTGGGTCCTTTCTCTTTTCTTTTTGATAAGTCTGGCCAGGGGTTTTATCAATCTTACTAATTCTTTCAAAGATCCAGCTCCTAGTTTCATTGATTTGTTCTACTGTTCTTTTGGCTTCTGTTTCATTGATTTCTGCTCTGATCTTTATGATTTATCTTCTCCTGCTGGGTGTGGGCTTTCTTTGCTGTTCTTTCTCCAGCTCTTTTACATTTAGGGCTAGGTTGTGTACTTCAGACCTTTCTTGTTTCTTGAGAAAGGCTTGTATCACTATATACTTTCTGCTCAGGACCGCCTTTGCTGTGTCCTAAGGATTTTGAACAGTTGTGTTTTCATTTTCATTTGTTTCCTTGAATATTTTCAATTCTTCTTTAATTCCCTGGTTGACCCATTCATTCTTTAGTAGGATGATCTTTAGCCTCCATGTATTTGAGTTCTTTCCAACTTTCCTCTTGTGATTGAGTTCTAGCTTCAGAGCATTGTGGTCTGAAAATATGTAGGGAATGATCCCAATCTTTTGGTACTGGTTGAGACCTGATTTGTGATCCAGGATGTTATCTATTCTGAAGAATGTTCCATGTGCACTAGAGGAGAGTATGTATTCTGTTGCTTTGGGATGGAATGTTCTGAATATATCTGTGATGTCCATCTGATTCAGTGTGTCATTTAAAGCTTTTATTCCCTTGTTAATCTTTTGCTTAGATGATCTGTCCATTTCAGTGAGGGGGGTGTTAAAGCCCCTGACTATAATTGTATTATTATCAATGTGTTCCTTTGATTTTGTTATTACTTGGTTTATATAATTGGCTGCTCCCATTTAGGGGTATAGATATTTAAAATTGTTAGATCTTGTTGGTGAGACTTTTTTTAAATTTATTTTTTATTTATTTTCAGCATAACAGTATTCATTATTTTTGCACCACATCCAGTGTTCCATGCAATCCGTGCCCTCTATAATACCCACCACCTGGTACCCCAACCTCCCACCACCCCCCGCCACTTCAAACCCCTCAGATTGTTTTTCAGAGTCCGTAGTCTCTCATGGTTCACCTCCCCTTCCAGTTTCCCCCAACTGCCTTCTCTTCTCTAACTCCCCATGTCCTCCATGCTATTTGTTATGCTCCACAAATAAGTGAAAACATATGATAATTGACTCTCTCTGCTTGACTTATTTCACTCAGCATAATCTCTTCTAGTCCCATCCATGTTGCTACAAAAGTTGGGTATTCATCCTTTCTGATGGAGGCATAATACTCCATAGTGTATATGGACCACATTTTCCTTATCCATTCGTCCATTGAAGGGCATCTTGGTTCTTTCCACAGTTTGGCGACAGAGACCCTTTAAGTATTATATGGTGTCCTTCCTTATTTCTTATTATAGTCTTTGGCTTAAAATCTAATTTATCTGATATAAGGATGGCCACCCCAGCTTTCTTTTGATGTCCATTAGCATGGTATTGTTTTCCACCCAATCACTTTAAATCTGGAGGTGTCTTTGGGGCTAAAATGTGTTTCTTGGAGACAGCATATTGATGGGTCTTGGTTTTTTATCCATTCTGATACACTCTGTCTTTTGATTGGGGGGCATTTAGCCCATTTAAATTCAGGGTAACTATTGAAAGACATGAATTTAGTGCCATTGTATTGTCTGTAAGATGACTGTTACTGTATATTGTCTCTGTTCCTTTCTGGTCTGTGTTACTTTTAGGCTCTCTCTTTGCTTAGAGGACCCCTTCCAATATTTCCTGTAGGGCTGGTTTGGTGTTTGCAAATTCTTTTAACTTTTATTTGTCCTGGAAGCTTTTCATTTTTCCTTCTATTTTCAGTGACAGTCTAGCTGGATATAGTATTCTTAGCTGCATATTTTTCTCATTTAGTACTCTGAATATATGAGGCCACTCCTTTCTGGCCTGCCATGTCTCTGTAGATAAGTACACTGTCAGTCTATATTTCTACAATTATATGTTACAGACCTCGTGTCCTGACCTGCTTTCAGGATTTTCTCTTTGTCACTATGATTTGTAGATTTTACTGTTAGATGATAGGGTGTGGACCTGTTTTTATTGATTTTGAGTGTGGTTCTCTGTACCTCCTGGATTTTGATGCTTGTTCCCTTTGCTATATTGGGGAAATTCTCTTTTATAATTTGCTCCAGTATACCTTCTGCCCCGCTCTCTTTCTTTTTCTTCTTCTGGGATCCCAATTATTCTAATACTGTTTCTTTTATCTCTCAAATTCTCCCCTTCATGGTCCAGTAGTTGTTTCTCTTTTGCTTGGCTTCTTTATTCTCCATCATTTGGTCTTCTATATCATCAATTCTCTCTTCTGCCTCATTTATCTTAGCAATAAGAGCCTCCATGTTTGATTGCATCTCATTAATAGCTTTTTTAATTTCAACTTGGCTAGATTTTAGTTCTTTTATTTCTCCAGAAAGGGATTCTCTGATATGTTCTATGCCTTTTTCGAGCCCAGCTAGCACCTTGAGAATCATCATTCTGAACTCTAGCTCTGACACATTACAAGTGTCCATATTGATTAGGTCCCTCGCCATTGGTACTGCCTCTTGTTCTTTTTTTTTGTGGTAAGTTTTTTTTTTTTTTTTTGCCTTGTCATTTTATCCAGATCCGAATATATGCATGAGAGAGTAAAATACTAAAAGGGTGGCAAAGAACCCAGAAAAATATATGGTAACCAAATCAGAAGAGACCTGAAACTGGGGGGAGAAGAAAGGAGGGCCCTTTAAAATCAGTGGAAGTTACAGAGTCACAGCAAGAAAATGAGAAAAATGGAAAAATTTAAGCCTCTGTACTTCTTGGTATATTGTATCATTTTAAATACCAGTCCTCTTACTAACCCGTACAAGTTTCAGGAGAGATTAGCAAGAAGAAAAAGTTGTCTTTGCTAACTTTCTTTTCATCTTTTTCTTTTTCCTCCAAAAATCTGATACACCTTCTGGTATATTGTGTCTTAGTGGTTTCCTGCCCTCAGACTGCCCTCAGTGTTTTCATTGGTCCATTCATTTACCCATTCATGAAGCATTTATTGAGCAATTCCTAGGTGCCAGGCTTACATTAGGCTCCTAAGATCTGATAGTGAATAAAAGAGATACAAGTCTTTCTTTCAAGAACCTAATATTTTCTGGCTGAATTCACACACTAAATACAAACATATATTATGTTAGGCACTACTCAGACCTAAGGAAAAATGAAGCAGAGCAAGGAGGTTAGAAAAGAGCATCAGTGGAGTGGTGTCATCTTATATAAGGTTCTTAGGAAGGACTTCTCTGATAAGATCACAATAGAGTGGACATGTGAAAAAGTGAAGGGGTGAGACATGAAGATGTCTGTGGAAAGAATATTCCAGGCAAAGGGAATAGCAAGTGTAGAGGCTAGCACTGTTGGAAGCTTGACATGTGCAAGAACTAACAAATGGTCTGGTGTGTCTGGAAGCAGAGTAAGAGAAGGGGAAAGAGTAGAAGACGAGGTGAAGAGGTAGAAGGTGGCCAAATGATGGAGGGTCTTAGACACCATTGTCTGAAATGTTCTTTTGTGGATTGAGGTGAGAAACCATTGTAAGATTTTGAGTAGAGCAGTGACCTATATAACATATTAAATATCTCACTTGGCTGTAGTGTGGAGATTAGATTGTAGGGAGTATGGTTTCAGTAGTGCTGTTCTAATGGTAGGATTATACTTCCTGGCCCTGTTTTATGGGGGTCATGTGTCTGTCATTGGTCAATGAATTGTGAATAATGGGACCATAATTCACTTTTGGGTTGGAGAATCTGATTTCTGTTGTGTAAAAACTCTAATTTTACTTCACCACAGCAACTTGGGGATTTAGACAGTAACTTCTTTATCATTGAGAGAGAAGACCAGGGATGCCTGGGTGGCTCAGTTGGTGGAGCGTCTCACTCTTGATTTTGGCTCAGGCCATGATCTTAGGGTCTGGGATTAGCTTTCTGTGGGGCCCTGTGCTCAGTGGGAAGTGTGCTTGAGGTTTCTCTCACTCCCTCTTGTCTCTACCCTACTTGTGCTCTCTCTCTCAAATTAAAAAAAAAAAAGTAAAGACTACATGGAGTAGAACCCCCTTCTGGCCTGCAATGGACATATGATGTGAGTGAGAAATAAATCTTACTGTTTCCAGCCATTGAGCATTTAAGGTAGTTAATTTGGTAATTTAAAGTAGGATCTGCCATAATAATAAACCCATAAAATATGTGCATTGTCTTAGGGAGTAGATATAGACAGCAAGATTATTATCAGAATCTAGAAGAATGGTATTTCATGTTTTGCAATGGCAAGTTATTTGGTAAGATCTTTGATAATATGGAAGGCAGATCAAGTAGCCCCAGGGAAAGACTTTGGAAAATTAAATATTAATAGTGTATGTTGACTGATGTTGGCTACATTTCATAAACTATCACACACAGAGATGAACTTAGAAAAGAATATCCCAATTTGCAAGCATGAATGAAAGGGATTAGAGAGTCTTCACAAATTTGGCAGTACATAAGGTTGTAAGGCCCTCACACTCAACACCAAATAGTAAAAGATAAAGGTGAGAAATGCTTTGAGGGATAAAATGCAATTAAAATGGAGACTTACAGAAATGATCAAATCGAGAGTTTAACTGCCACACTCACTGTTAAAACATCTCTGTGGATTAAGTGATGACTAGAAAATGATTATTTAGACAGCAAAACAAGACTGAAATTGCAGCTGTCTCACAGAAGTGAACAAATCCAAGGTGTTCACCACTCAGTGTAGAAGTAAGGGGTTGGAAAAACAAAGAAATGCAGCAAATTAAGAAGTCTTTTAAGAAAACAGAACAAAACACAGCTGTGTGTGTGTGGCTTTTGGTTCATGAGCTGACTACCCACCATTCCAATGGGTAAGAAGTCTGCTAAGGGAACTTTTCAGACTGTTGTACTGTCAAACAAACCAAGAGCTAGGCTATCCTGTCTCTCACTGTTGGAGACCATGACCCATGAGCCCCCAACATCCTACAAGCAGGAACTCTGAAATATAAGTATAAAACCTACTTTGTTCCCAGGGATACCAGTGTCTACTGCATATATGGTCAAGTAGGAAACCTCAAAATACAGCTCCTGCCACAGAGTGGAGCCATGACTCAGTTCAGAGCACATAGAGCAGTGCCTGGTATGGAGTAAGTGGGATGTAATTGTTTGTTGCTATTGTTGATACATTTCTTCCCTTATTCCTCCTCTTCTTCTTCTTTCTTTCCTTCTTTTCCTTCTTCCTCCTTTTCTTCTTCTCCTCCTCCTCCTCCTTTTCCTTTTTTTTTTTTTTTTTTGGCCTCCACAGGACCAGAAACTTGTTGTGGAATCAGATGTGCTTTGAGTGTAGCTGATGTCTCGACATTTTGCTGCCTCTTCCCTTCCTCAAGGTAGGTCCCAGGGAATGGGTTGAGAATTTAGGTCTCACGTGGCTATTGTCAGTTTATGGGAAGATATGTTTTGTCTCTAACCCAGTATTTCTCAAAAATCAGCTGTACATTAGAGTTACCTGGAGTCCTGAAAAAAAAAAAAAAAGGTAAAGCTTAAGCTCATATGTTTATGTGGCCTTTTGGCTTCTGGACTTGAAGTTCTAGATATTTTAACTCTCTGATTCCACTTGTTTTGATGTTCCTCCTTCTTGCAAATGAGAAGCTCCCACTTGGGTCTGTTCTTGGGCCCTGACATAGAGAAAAGAGGTGATTTTGGATAGCTGAACTACACAAATGGCAAAAGGTTTTGTCAAACTGCCTTACCTCAAACTTTTGATAAATTCTGTTGGAGGGAAATAAAGGAAAACTGAAGGAAATGAACCAAATGGGCCTCGTTTTTGTTGGATTATGTTTGAAGGGTTTTTTTTTTTTTTCCTCCAACAAATATACATTGCAAGAAACCAGCCAAATCCCTTTAGTCCTTATTCTATTACATGTACTTTCACATCTGCTTTGGCTAACATCTGCTCTCTTTCTTATGAGCCTGAATAATGACTAAGTACTAATCAAATGTCAGGGTGGTTCCCCATTCTCTTGTCAATTTCATGTTATTAACAATTACCATATTTCACCAAACTTATTTGTTCTGTATCTGGAGAGCATGGACTGCTCTTTCCCGCTAGGCTGCTGCTGCCACTTGCCCGTGTGATTTGATTCTGTGTGTACAGCCCTCTCCTAGCTACTGCTCCAATTGTATTACAAAAAGTTCTAGATTCTTTGTTTTACTTCCAAGTTTCAAAGGTAGAATACCTCATACATATATATTTCATTCCCAGTATTTAATTTACTTTGCTTTTCGGTCACTCCTCAATTCAACCAACATTTATTGAGCACTTACTGTACACTAGGGATGTCTGCTGGGTATTAGAGCATGCAAAGTTGAGAAAGTTGTGATCCAGGATTCAAAGCCTTTTTCAGTCTGAGACAGCAAAGGGCATATGTGTGTCTTGCATGAGACTGATTTTTATAATATGCTGTGATAGTGACATGGACAGAATGCAAAAAGTTGCAAGCTGCTAGTTCAGTTCTGGCATACTGACATTTCATGCATTCTAAATCTCCAGGTGTGAGGTAGCGATGCTAATCAGAAGTGATAGTTTCCATTTCGCTTTTTGTGTACTATTTGTGTACTTCATATACTCATGAGGGATTTTATTCCCCCAGGCAAGTCTGTAAAAGAAAATGACCCTTATGCATCCCTTTTTGCTTGACCTGTGTTCCTTTTCTTCTAATGGGTATACGCCCTCAGCCCTACAGTCGATTTTATGGGTTTGGAACATTTGAATTTGGTTATTTAATTCAGTCCATATCTCACAGCTGTGTATATGGAAGGCATTATTATTCTTGGTTAAAAACTGGGTAAAAAGAGGGGTGGTTGGGTGGCATGGTCAGTGAAGCATCTGACTCTTAGTTTCAGCTGAGGTCATGATCTCATGGTTGTGAGGTGGAGCCCTGTATCAGGCTCCATGCTCAGTGCAGAGTCTGCTTGAGATTCTCTCTCTCTGCTCCTCCCACTCATGCTTTCTTTCTCACTCTCAAATAAACAGATAAATCTTAAAAAAAAAAAAAAAGCTAGTTAGATAGATCAGAAGGTTTAAATGAATTTTGTAATAACTACATATGACCAACCCATGTTTTGAACACTCTCTTCTTGACTAAATGTCCAGTGGCCACATCACAGGTGCCACATGAATAAATTATCATGAGAGCATCAAGGGTTGCAAGTTTTTCTTCCTTGTTCTGTGCTCAGTTCTGCCCCTGTGCCCACCTTTGATGTGTGACACAATTGGGGAGGGGGCATGGAACACAAAAGATGATAGTCCTTGTGCCAAGGTACACCCTGACCTTGAATCAAGGTCAGATCAAGGAAGAATCTTGGAATCAAGAATCAAGGAAGCAGTGGAGTGTGACCTAATAAGCTCTAGATTGGTTTTGGTATATATTTTAACTCTACAGAATATGTTGATATGAATTAAGATGTCTTTTGGTAACTTTCAAATCATAAATATTTAAAATACTCATCTACATTATTCATAAAGATGTGTTATGAATGGGTATGTGTGCATTTATAGTTTGTGTGTGTATGTACACATATATATGTGTATTTGGAGGCTCTGCCTCTTAAAACTGAGCTATGTATTCAAAGGCAAAGAGTATATTTAACTCATTTTATATGACAATATATTTAGTCAAAACTTCCCTACTACATTTTTGTATAAATTCTGAGGCTGCATGTGGTACCCAGAATGAAGGTGAAAGATGATTTATCCTTTGGGTTTGTTTTTCTGGAAATATGACTTCCTCTCAGATTAATAAAATTTGTGTGGTCTTACAGATGTGTTCAAGTCCGTTTATGCTCTGATATTTTATATGTGATGGCTGCATTCTTGAAAAAGTACAAGCATATTGGAGGCTAAAGCTGTGTTCCCAAATTGGGCAGAATCTACTATACATCTAAGCCAAAGTAATTATATGCATTGATTTTTTTTGAGATCCCTTTTTCTGTAACTTGCAGTTAGATGTGGAACAATAATTATAGAATGCTTTAATTTTTGTTCAGCTGCTGTTCTTTGTACTAACAAGTTCAGTTTATAGAAGGCTGATGTTTCTCCGGCAGAGTTAGAATAAAGTCAGATGGGCAAAGGCTTTCAATCTGGCTTCCCTTTCATGGAAGGTTAGAAATCTCGGTTTGTCTCTGTAGCACAGATGGCTAAACTTATACATTTCTCTAGAATGGGGAAATCGGACTCCTGATAGTAAAATTTAGATAACCAAGGTGCTGTTATGGCTTCATGGCTAATTTGGCATCAGGATATCATGAATGGTACAAATAATCTTAGAATTCAAAGAAGAAATTTAAAAAGGGTAGAAAGAAAGAAAAAAGGGTAGACTGGGAGTGTATTTCCCACTGGAAAAAACTGATCTCTTGCTAATGGACTGTGGGCCATCATGAATTGAGGAGTGAGAACTGGAGGAAATTAAGATAAGATATTAGAATCATCTTATCTAATCTATCTTATCTTATCATCTTAGAATCAGGTCTTTCTTTGTAAAATCCTTCTCTGTCTGTCTTAAGCCCATATATTTATAGAGTGCAATGGAGAGTGAATGCCAGGCAGGGGTCATGTGGAACGTGACTATAGGTATGAGAGCTTTAATGGACGAACTGATGTGTTGTTGCAGAAATTATGTACTTCCTCTTAAGCGTCTCCCTGGCTTAGGCTTCTTCCTTATTGGTTTTCGTTTGTTTTAGATTTAGTTCTGGCACTATTCTACCCCATAATGTAGGAATTTCTTAGGGAACAGCTTTCTATGCAAGGGTTAAAATTCCCAATACCCCTTGCCCTGATGTATGGATATCTGAGCAGTTCTTATCAATGGCATGAGAATAGAAGTGGGTTCTATTACTTTTGGCCCAAGTGTATCATCACTATATTTCTTTGTTCCTTTTCTGCTTACTAGATGCTGACAATCATGAAGGATTTTTCTTTTTTTCTTTTTTCCAAGATAGAAGGAAACTACAATCCTGAATTAGACTGAGAACCATCAAGTAGAAATAAGTAGTCTACTGGAGGTGGGAAAAAAACCCTCAAAACTTTTATTGTTTTACCTATAATTTGTGGCTTTGTTACTGCAGCTGGTGTTACCTTAACAACATATGTAAGACATTTTTGAGTTAATATTCTGAGTGGTGGAATTAGGAGCTAGAATACCATGGTACAGTGAGTCAGAGTAGAGAGCATGAGAGCACTAAGTTTGGAAATGTTTAGCAATGAAAATAGGGAAAGAGTTGGGATCATGAATGGCTAGAGACAAGTACAGAATTGACCCAACCATCCAGTGTCTCTCAATGATTTATTTTTCTTTAATTTTATTTATTTTAAGTAATCTCTACACCCAAAACAGGACTTGAACTCATGACCCTGAGATCAAGAGTCTCTTGCTTCTTCCACTGAGCCAGCCTGGTGCCCCATTCTTTTTTTTTTTTTTTAGTAACTTATTTATTTTTTTATTTTTTTTTTTTTATAAACATATATTTTTATCCCCAGGGGTACAGGTCTGTGAATCACCAGGTTTACACACTTCACAGCACTCACCAAATCACATGCCCTCCCCAATGTCCATAATCCCACCCCCTTCTCCCAAACCCCCTCCCCCCGGCAACCCTCAGTTTGTTTTGTGAGATTAAGAGTCACTTATGGTTTGTCTCCCTCCCAATCCCATCTTGTTTCATTTATTCTTCTTCTACCCACTTAAGCCTCCATGTTGCATCACCACTACCTCATATCAGGGAGATCATATGATAGTTGTCTTTCTCTGCTTGACTTATTTCGCTAAGCATGATACGCTCTAGTTCCATCCATGTTGTTGCAAATGGCAAGATTTCATTTCTTTTGATGGCTGCATAGTATTCCATTGTGTATATATACCACATCTTCTTGATCCATTCATCTGTTGATGGACATCTAGGTTCTTTCCATAGTTTGGCTATTGTGGACATTGCTGCTATAAACATTCGGGTGCATGTGCCCCTTTGGATCACTACATTTGTATCTTTAGGGTAAATACCCAATAGTGCAATTGCTGGGTCATAGGGCAGTTCTATTTTCAACATTTTGAGGAACCTCCATGCTGTTTTCCAGAGTGGCTGCACCAGCTTGCATTCCCACCAACAGTGTAGGAGGGTTCCCCTTTCTCCGCATCCTCGCCAGCATCTGTCATTTCCTGACTTGTTGATTTTAGCCATTCTGACTGGTGTGAGGTGATAGATATCTCATTGTGGTTTTGATTTGTATTTCCCTGATGCCGAGTGATATGGAGCACTTTTTCATGTGTCTGTTCGCCATCTGGATGTCTTCTTTGCAGAAATGTCTGTTCATGTCCTGTGCCCCATTCTTAATGAAACTTGAAAACAAGTTCCTTCATAGTGTTGCTCTTTACTTTAGTGAAAATCTCTCAGTTGATTTTGATTTACACATCTGTTGCCTGATTTGTTTGGAAATCAGATGCAGACGTGAATCTACATTATATTATATTAGAAAAGTGTCCTGGTCTGAATTTAGACAAACAGTACAGTTGTGTCACATTCTGATTGGATAGGGGCTGGCGGTGTGGGTTAGTAAAAGAATTCATCCAAGGCAGAACAAAGAGATAGAAGTTTAGTAAATGCACTGCAAGGGAGCAGCAGGCAGGACAGCAAAGGAGAGACGGTCTGCCACGAGGTGGTGGTGAAGGGCTATAGTTATAGAGCAGAGTGAGCCAAGTGCGGAAAAGTATGAAAATTTCCCTTTTTTGGTGTCTGTGCCTGGTTGTAAGTAGCCCATTGGTCAGTCAGGGCCTGTGGCTATTTCCCAGTGGGTCACTTAGGAGTCTGTGTCCAGCTCGGTAGTGACCCTGGGCCTTTTTGCTCAAGTCTCCATGTCTTAAGCCTGTTGCCTAAAAGCGGCCTCTACAGTAATGATGTAAATTTTTATCCTAGTCTTTATTCCTAGTCTTAAAACCAATTCCCCTTGGAAGAAAATACTTATTTACACTGGTCTTTAGAAAAGGCACTTTCTGACAGTTTTAAGTATCACAGCATCTGTTTTTAAAGCTTCATTTAAATGCACTTTTTTCCCTACCACCAAACTTAAATGTATTGATGAAAGGTCTATAGCAGTTGCTGGGGCGAAAGAAACAGAAAGATCCCCCCTGCCCCTCCCCCCCCCCCCCCGCCCCAAGAGATAAAATAGCTACAAAGTGACAGCAAATCAACAGTGATAGTTGTAACACGTGTCTGGTCTCTAAAGAAAACAACTTTCTTTGGAAGGCTTTAGTTTGGTTCAAGTGCTCTGTCTTTCCTGAACAAGGACTAAAGAAATAGTGGGTTGACCTGTTGTTGCAAAAATTATATTCCTCCCAAGGGTCTCCCTGATTTTGGATTTCTAAAAGTGAATCTAATAAGTTTTAGACTGAACTGTCTTACCATTATTTTTTCACTAGAAAGGCAAAGTGGTGGAAAAATTAAAGCAGTATTTATTTGGGAAGGAAAAAGCGTTTTAAGTGCCCTATTCTTGCTATAAAAATAGGTACATTTCACGGTGAAAATTTGGGAAGTGAAGATAAGCAAGAGAGGAAATAACATATGAGTAATATTTTTCCACGTACAAGGATCGTTTTCTTTTGAGAAAATAAGATTCTGCTGTAGATACATGGTTATAAATTTCTCTCAAATGCATATTACACAGTTTTACTTGTTTTTGAACATTCTTTGGTTCAAGTTGTGTTCAACGATTAGGTTGATTTGAATTTCTCAATATAAAATTTCTATTATGAACCTTCCCGTTACTAAAACTTCCTAGATAAACAGGTATCTTTTTAAAAAGATTTATTTATTTATTTATTTATTTGAGAGCAAGACTGTGAGTGGGGGGAGGGCAGAGGGAGAGAATCTCCAGCAGACTGCACGCTGAGCGCGGCACCCAACTCAGGGCTCAGTCCCACTACACGTGAGATCGTGACCTAAGCCAAAATCACAAGTGTGATGCTTAACTGGCTGAGCCACCCAGGCACCCCACAGATTTCTTTTTTAAAACACATTCCTTAAAGTGTCTTAGTGCTTTCAAATGATGCTGATTTTATTTCTTTTTTATATTCTGACCAAATGTCTTCCAAAGATAATGTACTAAATTATTCTTCCATCTATGACAGAGCTTGTTTCCATATGCATCTTTTGTATAAAAATGATACATGTAAAAAATTCCAAATGTGTCTTTTGTTTTAATTTGCTCACTAGCTTTGTGGTTTCTGGCCATTCCATTTTACAATTTCCTCGTGCCTTTGCCATTTTTAAGATAATTACCTTCCTTCCTCCCTCCCTGTTTCCTTTTTTTTTTTTCCCTGTCTTTCTGCAGCTTTTTAAAATGTATTCATTTTAAATGTACCAGTTAAATAATTATGTATTTTTGGTATTATCCTGTAATTGAGACATGGAAATTTTCATCACTCCTGTGGTTAGGCAAAAAAAAAAAAAAAAAAGAGAGAGAGAGAGAGAGCGACCCCTCGCACCCCCCCAACCACAAAAAAAAAGTCTCCGTGTTCTAATCCTTGGAACCTTGAATATTACCTTATGTGGTAAATTAAAACAATGAAGGCTTTACAGATGTGATTGAATTAAGGATTTTGAAGTGGGGAGATTCAGATTTTCAGCATGGGCCCTAAATGCAATCACATATATCTTTATAAGAGGAAGGCATAGATTCAATAGGCAGAATCATGTGACAGAAACAGAGAAAAGCAGAGGTAGAGGAATTTTATACCACAGCCTTTGAAAATGCAAGAAGGGTCACGAGCCCCAGGAATGCTTTACACCCCAGAAAAGGTAAGAAAACGGATTTTCCCTACAGCCTCCGAGGGAGGGGGCCCTGCTTGGTGTTAGCTCTGTAAGTCACATTTTAGACTTGTGGCCTCTTAGAACTCTAAGAGAATACATTTGTGCTCCCCCCATCTTTAAAAAAAAAAAAAAAAAAAAACTTTAAATTTCTGGTTATTTGTTACATAGCAGCCATGGGAAACTCATGCTGTTGCCAAGAATTGGTGGGTGCTTTTGTGCCCTTTGCAGTCAGCCGCTGGGTGACTGAGTGATACTCTGGGTGTCAGACAACCACTGATCTGCTTTGAGTCTTTATGAATTTGCTTTTTTTATAATTTCACATGATGAAATCATAAGTATGTGGCATTTTATGTTTTTATGGCATAATGTTTTTGAGGCTTATCTGTATTGTCTGTGTCAGTAGTTCATTTTTTTATTGCTATGTAGTTTTTTATCATATGCATATACCACATTTTAATTATCCATTCTCTGTTGGGTGGTCATCTGGATTGTTTCCAGTTTCGTGCTACCATGAATAATGCTGCTCTAAACATCCATGTAGACATGTTTTGTGAATGTGTGTGTTCACTTGTCATATGCAGTTACCAGCTTGTGTGGTCCATGTTTAAGTTTTTAAGAAGCTGCTAAAGCTTTTCCCAAAGCAGTTGTAATGTTTTAACTACCAGCAATTTGAGTTTTCAAAATGAGAGAAGGGGAGAAGAGGGGTGGGAAAAGAGAAGAGGGGGCACAGGAGAGGGGGGGAGAGGGTGGGAAAAAGAGAGGGGGAGGAGAAGGAGGAAAGAAGAAGAAATTATAAGAAAACTATCAGAAGATATTAAAGTTTAAGGATTATCCTGCTCCTCTATGGCCTGGCCTCTCAGAAAAAGAGATGGTTTCCTGAAAAGTTCTATGGTAATTATCCATAGCCATGTCCATAAGGCAATCAATCCTGCTGAAACCAAAGGTTTGCACTCAGCCTTTGTTAGGGACTAGATGTTTGTGTTTCCCCCAGATTCTTATGTTGAAGTCCTAACCTCCAATGTGATGGTATTTGGGGATCTTTGGGAGGTAATTAGGGTTAGGTGAAGTCATAACGGTATTAAGAGTTTCTCTTTCTCTTTATATGCACACACACTGAGAAAAGGTTCTGTGAGCACCCAGCAAGAAGGTAACCATCTGCAGACCAGGAAGGGGGAGCTCTCACCAGAAACTGAACCCTTGATCTTGGAAATTCCATCTTCCACAACTGCGAGAAAATAAATTTCTGTTGTTTACACCACACAGGTTATAGTATTTTGTGTAGTATGGCAGCTGGAGCTGCCTCTCAGTCAAGCCAGAGGTTGGGCTAATCCATTGCCCTCTCTCCCACTGTGAGCGAGGAATGAAATGTCATGTCATTCACTTCCTAGAGGCACAGGTACAAAGCCTGACTCATAGTACTGGGCTCATACCAGGGAAGGTGTTGGTGCTTGCTTAAGCATAATGTAAAGCTGACAGAAAAAGGCTAGAATTATATTTCCAGTATGTCATATTGCTAGTGTACCACACTCAATGGTTAATATATAAGGACTTATTTTCAAAAATGTTTATTATAGTATCATTAGTCGTGGTATGAAATGGAATACAAAGGAAATGCTCAACTAAAAAACATGGTTCCATACATTATTATTCTTGGCCCTATGGAATATCATTCAGGAATTAAAAAGAATGAACTAGAGCCAGTTGATTTTGAAGGATCAATATTTTTACCAGATATTTATTAGGAAAACAACGTAAGATGAAAAGAGATATATACAAAATGAGCCCATTTGAAAATGCAGTGAACAAAATTGCAAGTTATGCTAAAGATATTTATGTTTTTAAATGATTATTTTCTTTTAAGGAAAGAAGAAAGATACTTTTCTGGAAATCAATATTCTTTCATAGGCTATTCTAATCTCACTCTTCATTGACTTCTAATATCAGGTGTATAATGAGGACCCCCTAATCTCCAGATCTTTCCTCTTTCTCTTCATTCAAACTTGTATTTTCTACTGCCTACTCATTATCTAAACTTAGAAATTTATAGGTACTAGACACTCTACATGTACAGACTATTACTTTCTTTCACCTCCAGTCCTCCACTTTTCCCCTTGATCTCCATGAATGACAACAGTCACCTTCTTGCTCAAACCAGAATCTTCAGTGCCATCTCTTATGTTTCCCTTTCCTTCATAACCATATTCAGTCAACCACCAGTTGGCTGAACCTGCATCTAAAATATTTCATAACTGCATCCATGTTTCTCCATATCCACTGTCCTTTATTTCAGGCTACCATCATGTCTTGCCTGGATTACCCCATATATCCTTAACAGATCTTTTTGTAGCTAATCCTGCTCTTCTGTATTGCCTTCTTCACATGGGAATTGGAAAGATTTTTCTATAATAAAATGTGATTGGTTCTGTCCAAAGTTTAAACCCTTCAGTGGTTTTCTCAATTACTCCCAGGTGAAAATCAAGCCTATTTATATGGATTCATAACTATAATAGCATGTAATTGTTTGATCTACTCTGGAAAATCACAAATGAAAAGAACAAACACAACAACAAAAATCAGTCATTTAGAAATAAAAAAAATTACTCTCCAGAATAATTCTTTTAACAAAATGACATCAAAACTATAATTGCATACAATAAAAAAAATAATAACCACACTTCAACCTAGGCTGTACTTAGAGGGAAATCCATAGTCTGGAATCCTTTTATTATAAAACAAGAGAAAATAAAACATTCAGATGCAATAAGCTGCAAAAAATTTAAAACCCTGAAAAGTATAAGGAATGAATTAATAAAACTCAAAGTAGAAGTTAATGATTTAGGACCAAAAGAACAAGAGATTGATAAATAATTGAAATGTTAATAAAATAGTCAATTTCATGAAGGGTTTACTGAAGGGAAAAAGGAAACAAAACTGTAATGAAGTGGACAGAGGATAGAGCCAGACGTAGGAAAGATATTGAAATGTTTGTGAGAAGATATCTTTTAAAGCTTGTATTAGTAAGTCTTGATAAAATGGAGAATTTTAAGGAAAATACAAGGTGAACCAAACTGTCTCAACAAGAAGTAAATAAGAGGAACAGACTAATAACCATGGAAGTTTAGAAAAGTTACCAGTAATTACTCCCCCTGGTCTAAATCACCTTAGACCAGGTGATTTTATGGATTAGATTCCCATACCCCCCAACACACATTCTAAAAAGGCTTTATTCCTCTTTGTAGAAAATGGCATGATCCTGTATTCAATCTATAAAGCTAACATTATCACATTCAATCCCGATGAAGAGAACAGAAGGCCCATAGACCAATCGAATCATGTGCGTGAAAAACTCCCAAGTGGGATCTGTTTAGGTCTTTAAAATAAGGAAAATATGCAATGACCAAGAAGAAGTTAGACCAATTATTAAAATTTTAACCATTAATACAAAATAAAAAGACCATATGATCTTTGAAAACTAAGAATATCATATTAATTATATTGTTCCTCAATATTATAAAAATTGTTTATCTTAAATTAACAGTCAACATTATATTTAATAGCAGATGTTATGTTAAATTAAAGGTATTCCCTTTAAAGTGAGAAAGTTGGCAAGGATGTTATTTTAGAAGTTTTGGAAGTTTTATTCTGGAAGTTTTATTGTAATAACTTGGAAGGCAGAGTAAGTGAGTACTGATAGTAGAAAAGAGGAAGTAAAAATTAGCATGTGTATGAAGACCATGATTATCAAGCTCAAGAAAGCCAAAAGAAAAGTTGTAAAAATAGTATAATTCAATAAGTTATAAAAATCAAAACAAAATAAACATAAAACTCGATGGCATTTTCCACCTATGTATTATCACCAATCAGTTAGTAAACATCATTTGAGAGTCCCATTTTCAGTTACGAGGATGAAGGTCCCCTTTATATTGAGGTGAGATGGACTTCAGGGGAACTGAACTGGGGAGAAGCAAGACGTTGATTTGAATATGTCAAGTTAGGGACCTTTGTGAGATTGAAATGCAGTTGAATTTAATCTATCAATATAGAGTTTAGTGGCCTGGACGTACAAGTTGGGAGTTGTTAGGATGTGTGCAATATCTAAAGTGGTAAGACTTGATGAATTCACTTCAGAGTGAGTGTAGTGAGGAAGAAACTGATGCAAGGATTGAGCCTTGGGATGCTTCAAAATTTAGAGTCTGTAAAACTTTATATATGAGCCAGCAAAGGAGGCTGAGAGACTGATGAATATAGAAGTGATCCAGGAGTTAGCGCTATTCTGAAGGCCAGTTAAATTTGTGTTCTAAGAGCAAGGGGGTTATCTTCTTTGTCAGACTCTACCTGCTAGTCAAGTAGGATGAGGACAGAGAATTGGCCATTGGATTTGGCAATGTGGGAATGATTCATAATCTTGACAAGAGGCCTTTTGGTGAAATAGTAGGGATGTAAAGCTTGATTAATGTGAGTCCAGGAAAGAATTGGAGAGGAATTTGACATGGTAAGAACAATAGCAAAATCTCTTAAGGAATTTTTGCATAAATGGAAACAAAAATGTTCGAGTGTTAGCTAAAGAAGACTACAGTCAAGAGGTTTTTGTTTTTTGTTTTTTACATTTTTGAAAGATAGAAAATATAACAGCACTTTTATTCCCAGGTGGGGATAATCCAGGAGACAGTGCAAAATTGATGTTTTATGAGAGAAGGTAGAGTTTATAAAACTAAATCCGTGAATAGGTAAGAGATTATAGATCGGATTGATGTAAGCAGAACAGGTGGCATTGGAAGCAGAGACAATCCATTTATGACAACAGTAGAGAAAGTGATGTGATGTTTATAGATACAGATTCAAGTAGGTTGGTAATTCAAGTAGGTGATAATTAGACTATGTAGGAATTTTCTTCATCTCCTTTCGATTATAATTTGGTGTTTTTAATATTCCATTTGTCAGGTTTGGCAATAAAAATTGTAAGAGCTTTGTAACACAAATGGGGGACTTTTTATGTTTTCACATTTTTAAAATAAAATTTTAACAGTTTCTTATTTAAACACCATAGGATGTTTCACTGTGAAACGGGTTTACCTGGGTGTGCGGTTTTGAACATTTTTGTACCAAGCTTGTTTTCACTTTAATGTATTTATACTTGCTGCTTCCTCTGCATGGCTCATCTTTCTTCTGGATTTATATATGGCTGGCTTCCTATTATTATTTATACCTCTGCTTAAATTTCACTTCATCTGATAAAGTTTGGTTGCCCTGCCCAAAAGAACCTGTATCTTTCAATCATTTTCCTTTCTATTGTCTTGATATTATTTTGATAGAATTTATCACTCCCTTCAGTTATCTTATTGACAGTCTTATTAGTTTCATTTCTTTTTTTTTAAATTTTTAAAAATTTATTTATTTGACAGAGAGAGAAATATCATAAGTAGTCAGAGAGAGAGAGGGGGCAGCAGGCTCCCTGCTGAGCAGAGAGCCCGATGTGGGGCTCGATCCCTGGACCCTGAGATCATGACCTGAGCTGAAGGCAGAGGCTTAGCCCACTGAGCCACCCAGGCACCCCTGGTTTCATTTCTGTCTCTTTCCACTAAACTGTAAGTTCCATGAGGTTAGCGATACTGCTGGTCTCTTTTGCCACTGTGCACCCAGCATCTTTGTATTCCTTGTGTCTCCAGGAATTATTATTTTTTGAATGAATGAATGCATGAATTATCAGGAAAGGGTGAAGTAAGGAAACTGAGACTGTAGCCCATGTCATATAGCTAATCATTTTTAAGAAAGAATGAAATTATATATATAATGAAATATAATTTCATTACAATTATAATGAAATTATAATTGTTCTAGAACAATTGTATAGATAAACATATTGGGGACTCCCTGAGGGGAGGGTTCATTTTATTTTATCTTGTATCTTCCACATTAACTAGTGCAGTGTTTTATAAATAAAATCATTTTGGTTAACACTCATTGAATGAATTTGTATATTAATTGGTGAATTAATGAAATGGGCTCAAACTGAGATATACTTTAGGTTTGTTACTTTATTTTCCAATACGTGTGACTGAGTATGCCTGATTTTTAAAGGAACTTTAAAGACTTAAGCATCTCCTCCTAGATTCTAACTTAGAGAGTTAAGGAACATATAATTAGCTTTGTAATAAGTTGAATATAGAGTATCACCAGTATGGAGCAACAAATCATCTTATCATCTAGAGTACTATTTGAAACTCAGGAAGAGAAACACTATTATATTAAAAAAAGAAGTTACATTGCCCATTTAGTATAAGAGAACTACATAAAACTGGCAGCGTTACAGGGAAAAATGCTTAGACACAATTTCCATTTCCAGATGAATTTTGCTTTCATATATTAGTATCCTACTGAAGTTCTTAGTGTAGAAAGCAGTTATGATTACTGGCGGGTGTTCGTAGGCATATTTTACGATGAGTAGTATGGGGAAAAACTAAAGATTGCCTCTTCTTAACAAATCCCATGCAGAAAACTATTCAGAGGGTTTTGGCATAGTCAAGGTCAGCTTTTTGGTCTATTTATGAAGCTGGGGTTGGCATTGTGGCATTCAGATGGCTGATTATTAAATTCCCAAACAGACCAATGTTGAGGGTCAGTGTAAGTGCATTGACATTATATAAACCTGAAATTCACTTAATGTCTAGCTCCTTCATTAATTTGATAAGTAAGTCACTTAACATGGTAGAATGCATTCTGTAAGACAGTTCTAAGCATTGAAGATAAGTGAATAAGCGGTCATAGAACCTGCCCTCCTGAGCATACAATGGGCCAGCAAACCTAAGTGAAGAAGGAAGAATAAGGTGAAATTAATTTTAATAAGCCTATGAATCACCTAGGTGGAGTCTTACCAAAATGATTATTGGTTAAATAGGTCTGTGGTGGGAACTCAGCTTCTGTATTCCTAAACAAGCTCCCAGGTGATGTTTCTGACCTTTGGACCATAAGTAATGAGAAAGTATTGAAAAAAAAGTGGGGGGAAGACCTTTGGTTTTCTGAAATTCTCAGTGATTCAGGTGTATGCAAGGGTCAAAGACACATTTATACTAAAATGCTGAAGAGCCATGTATGCCCTTGTGAGGATATCCTAACCTGCACCTCCAAGCCCTGTTTACTATCCTAGGCAAATGGTTCTTTGGTCATTCTTCACATGTTAGAGCCCTGCCCACCCTTGAGAGCATTAGACTAGCAGCAATGTCCCCCTAGGCCCTAGTGACATCCTAAGAAGCTGTTTAGGAAAAGAATTCTAGATGGTTCAGAATATAAATTGACTCTAGTGGGTGGGGTCCTGAGATCATAGATCCAGATAAAATGGGGTCTACAGACATGGAACTGAGTTCAGAATGTGACTGGACTCAAATCCTCAAGCACAATTGCATATACAGACTTGGGTGGAATGTAGGAGTTGTAAAGTCCCCTGAACAAGGAGAGAGGGCAAAGAGGAGAGAGTAGAGCTCTTTGCTATATATTCTTAATTCTGTACTATGTATATGTTCCAAGAATTCTCTTGTGCATGACAGAATGAGGGTCCATAGCACAGAGTAAAAGGTAAAATAATTTTTAATCTGGAATTCTTAGAACTTAACTTTAGAATTATCAATCATTATTTTTTTTGTTTCACTTTCCAGGGGGAAAAAGGCATATCGTTGGAAGATCTATTTAGTACCTTCTTTGGGGCACGTGGGTGGCTCAGTCCGTTAAATGTCTGACTTCAGCTCAGGTCATGATCTAAGGGTCCTGAGATTTTGCCTATCATTAGGCTCCCCACTCAGTGAGGAGTCTGCTTGTCCTTCCGCCTCTCCCTCGGCCACTCCCCCTTCTCATTCTCTCTCTCTAATAAATAAATAAAGTCTTAGAAAAATTGTTTTTTACACTAATAAAGTACTTTTAATAAGCACTTTAATTATCCCTATTTTCTGCTCTCATTTCCCATTATCCTCAAGAAAAGATATGTAAAACAAAGATACAGTTGGATTATAGCCAGATCATTTATGACAATAGAATTCTGATCCACAAACCTTGGTGGAAACCTGCCCAAGAGCCCAAGCCACACCATAGTGGTCAGCCCAGAATGGTAAGGACATGATCAGTGACTATATTTTTTGTCCTCACTTCCAAATCAGAACCAATCAGAGATAGAAAAGCCTCTGAAAGCAGTCATATAAAATGTCTTATATCTCCTTAGCTTACCTACAGCTTCTGCATCTAGCATGAAGTGCGCAAGCATCACTTATGACTAGCTGTTGCTAGCTCTCATGGGATCATCGAAGTCTAAATCCTCTCCTAATGCAGGAAAACCTTCTGCTTCTTACATATATTTTCATTATAATTTTAATTCTTGTATCTATCTCTCTAAATAATATAACATCACCAAGGATGCTTGGGACCTTCGGTGTCCACCCTAAGAAATAGTCATTGGAGAATCAGGGAAAAAAAACTAAAAGAGAATGTGGGCAGCATTTTTTATTGGTATGTAGAGGACAAGAAACAACATTCTCATGCAGAAATTGCTTCACTAAAAGGTTCTTTGCCAAATCTAATGAGTAATTTGATAAACTTATGCGATGAGAAACTGGGCTCATTGCCCTCATACATCTTCACTCTCCTTCATCTCCATTTGACTCCCTAATATCTGGTTCCCTTCTTCCCCTTTGCTACTGTGCTTGCTCTTCTTCCATATCTCCCATTGACTACTTCCTTCTCTCCTTTTTTTTTCTTTACCTTAAAAGCAATTTTTAAAAATAAGATTTATTGATTAGAGAATGAGGGGAACAGCAGAGGGGGAGGAAATGAGACAATCAGACTCCACCCTGAGCAAGGGGCTCCATTCAGAGCTTGATCTCAGGGCCCCGAGATCATGACAGTAAGATCATGACCTGAGCCAATACCAAGACTCAGACGCTTAACCCATCTAGACTCCTTCTCTTCTTCTTGTCCAGACCTTTTACCTTTTTCCCAGTGACTGTCTAAGACCCCCGAATATATTTTGCCTCTGAAGATACATTCATCCCATGAGCTGAGTCTATAGTCTACTGTAGATTTCAAACCTTAAATTCATGTTAAATTGAAGGCTGTAATTTGGGGCTTTCCTAAACACAGAAAATGTGTTTATAGGAGCACCAGAATTCTTTAGGATGCATATGATGCAGAGCTGCTTGGCCTGTGTCACCTTGCATACATATGGGTCAGAACCTGAGATGCTAAATTTTGAATGGCAAAAGATGATGGAACTGACCCAGAAAGGGACTTCCTTTCTGCAAAGTAAAGATTCTTCTTTCTAGAATAAACCAAGGGTTGAAAGAGACCCCCAAATAGAAAAACATATCCTAAAAGTCATATTGAAATATTTCCAATAAAAATCAGTTGGCCGTAATTCAATAATTCAAATAGAGGAAAAATTATATTAGAGTGGGAAATATCCTTTTCCCTGAACTGAAGGTGTTGTAACACCTGGCAGAACATTTTGAGATTGTTTTTGAAGAATAACAAGGCAACATTCAAACTATGGCCCTGCCAATTAGCCGGGGGCGGGGAGGTGGTGGCATTTCTGAACAGACCACTTATTGACAAGGACACTTGTAGGTATTTTAAACAGAAGGAATAGTTTGAACAAAAGATAATGAAGGACAAAAACAAAAAACAAAACAAAACAAAAAAACTCAACTTAGATCAAAGAAGACACACTAAGAGAAAGCCCTTGGACATAAGATATTCAACTGCAAGTCTAATTCCTTTCCACCAAGGAGAGAAAAAACACCCATTATCCTGCTTTACCCTTAAATGCTTAAGGTGAACTAACTATAAATATATATGGTCAACCTCATCAATTTCTGACACATATGGGCACTACTTCCTACATTAAATCTTGTGACTTTTGCTCAAATTCTTCCTTGGCATAAATATAGCACACAGGTGTTAGGTATTTATAATAGCCCACAGGGTTTTCCTGTCTTTTAACCTTAGATGTAATCCTTAGATCTTTGACTAAACAACATTGGTTTCTGCTCTTTGATACCACCCTTGAGAAATTTATAGGGAGAGATTTACTCTGAAAATGGAATTGTAGGGGCATGTGGGTGGCACAGTCAGTTAAGCTCCTCTCAGTTTTGGCTCAGGTCATGATCTCTGTGTCCTGAGATTGAGCTCACGTAGAGTGTGTTGGTATTCTTTCTCCCTGTCTCTGTCCCTCCCACTCATGCTCTCTCTCCTTCTCGCTCTCTCAGATAAATAAATCTTTTTTAAAAAGATAGAAAATGGAGTTGTAACATTAGATGTGCATGAGAGAGACTTTTACTTGAGGTTTCAGAGGACTCCATATTCAGATAAAGTTGTGTCTCCCCTGGACATAGCTCTGTGTTCTCTAGTCTAACTGATGCATACTCCTGTTGATCTAAACACCATACCAGACACTTTATGAACTAAAAATTCTACTGACTTAGGAAAAACAATTGGAGCAGAGCCTATTAAAGTTTAGATAGATCCTGCCAACCTATTACATAACTACCCCAATAGCTCTTAGAGCCAGAGGCAAAGGAAGGAATCAGACCTATAGTTGAATATCTTATGTCCAAGGGCTTTCTCATACTCTGTGCTAGGCCTTGTAACACTTCTATATTGCCAGTAAATATACTAAATGGCTGAAGATACAGATTTGTTCATGATCTTAGAATAATTAAAAAAAAAAATTTTGTCTCTCTCCCTAATAGTACTTAGCCCAAATACCATCTTGGCATCAAATCTGCCCAGAGTCACCTGTTTCAATATAGTGGACAATTTTTTCTGCTCTTTTCAGTGTGCCCCTCATCCAGGACAGTTAATACCTGTGGATACATGTGGAAAGGTATGCTTCAGGGGTTCACTGAACCCCCCTCCTGTTTTTCCCAGAGCTTCATTCAAAAATTAGATCTAAATTTCCTGTGTGACTCAGTTTTGATACAGTAAGTGGGTGACTTGCTTAAAGAACAAATACTTTGTTCAGAGAACAAGCACGTCTATAAAAAGATTCCATTTGTTTGCTCTCAGCCTTAGCAAAAAAGGGACATAAAGTTTCAAAAGATAAATTACAAATTTGCCAAGGTACAGTCTATTATTTAAAGTATGACCTCTCCAAGGGCAAAAACACTCTCCAAATAGGCTAAAGATTATCAAAACATAGTGTGGACCCCTCATCAAATGACAACTTAGAGAATTTCTAAGTTCATCTGGATATTAAAATAAATGGGTGTCAGGTTTTTCTGAGCCTGCAACACTCTATGAACTGACCAACTGACCAACTGATCAACTGATCAATAAGAGATCCTCTCTTCAGGGAGCCAAGCATGAATTGATCTTCCTCCTTATGGAAGACCGTTTTATCTACTAATGCATTTGCAATTTGGGCACATCCTCAGGATTTTAACTCAACATCATGGGTGGCTCAGTCAGTTGGGTATCTGACTCTTGGTTTAAGCTCGGGTTGTGATTTTGGGGTCATGGATTGAGCCCCTTGTCAGGCTCTTTGCTCAGCATGGAGTCTGCTTGAGTTTCTCTGCCCCAGCTCTCCCCTGTTGCCCTCACTTACTCACTCTGTCTTTCAAATAGATAAAATCTTAACAAAAAAATGCATACAGTAACTTCAACCTTGACTTGAATGCAAGACTTCTCTTCCTTGTAGAGCAGTTGTCGCCACTTCAAAACTTAATGCTTTTGTGGAACTAGTTCTAAACAATCCATTTGGCTTTATTGTTCCTCACACCATATAGCCTCTCTATTGACTGAGAACATACAGTGTTTTCCTGCAGTCCAATTAACCTCTTATGATGCTATTATTCTCTGCTTCTCAGATAATGTTCCCTGTTGCATCATCCTGAAACCCACTACTCTCCACTCTTCCCCTACCAGAAAAAGGAAACCTCACAGTTGTCTTACTTCAGATAGGGTACTTTCTAGATCTTACTCAGATTTATGGAGACATTCATTGAGAACTGTGACTTATTATTCTTTCTTTCTTTTTTAAAATTTATTCATCTTAAATTTTTTTTTTTGTTTTATGTTATTTTATTTCTTTTCAGTGTTCTGATTATTATTTCTTAATGGATCATACCTCAAGGATGGAACTGGAGGCTATGAAAGCAGGACATGTTTTCACTAAGTTAAGCTTTCCTTTAGAATTTATTTCTCTATCTGAGATAAAAATTAACTAAGAAGGAATAACTTTTGACATTTACTAGAACCTTTAAGCTAGCCAAAAAACAGAGTAACCATGTATATAGACATTATGTTTTTGGAGTAGTACATGACTTTGGTATGCTTTAAGAAGAAAAGAGGCTTCTTACTTCTGCTGCAGCATCCACAAAAATGCAACAAAAGCTGAGAAACTTTTAAATGCACTGTTACTTTCTAAAGAGCTGTAAAGTTTGAGATCCATGTAAAAGGGGAAAATATGGAAACTGAAGGAAAATCTCTATCAAATGATTTTGCAAAACAAGCAGCGTTAACTAAAGATAAGATCCCATTTAACCCCTCAAAGGATATGCTCTGGAGGGGTTGAAAGAGGCTATTAGGCAATATTAATGTATAGCTCCTGCTTTTGGAAAGGAAGAATGGAAAAAATATGGTTGTACCCCTCACTCAGGTGGTGTCTGTGATCACAAGATGGCTGGTTGGTGGCAACAAATGATTCCAGAGATATTAACTAAATTTCTCCATGAAGTCACGCATCATGTTATAGACAGAATCCTTATTATCTTAATTCAGCATTGGCTGGAAAACTAAAAATAACCAAGAAAGCTTATATTCAGGTCATGTGCCATATATGAATAATATAATATTTGAAAAACTTTAAAGATATGGCATAAGCATGAAAAAGCTGTAAGAACCATTTGACTACCTCAGATGAATTTTATTTAGCTCCCATCCTCCATGGGATCTGAATATGTTCCCCTTATTACATATCTAATTTCAGAATGGGTTAAACCTTTTATTTGTTCAAAAGATACAGTCTCTAAAATGCATTTGATTTTATGTTTTCTACCCAGATTTCTACCCAACTTTTGTATCAGGTGACTGTGGCACAAATTTATGGGAAACATAAGAAAACTTGGTAATGTGTTAACTCGTATTTAAAAACTATACTGCCTTTATTACCCACAACCTTCTGGAAAGGTTGAAAGAACTAATGACATCTGTGGGTATACCTAGGAAAATTTTCAGAAACCCTTGCATTCCTTGGGGCAAAGTTATTCCCACTACTTGTTATGATCTATGGTTCACTCCCTTGGGGACATATCTGTTATCCTTCTATGAAGTGAGAACAGGAAGGTCCATGCACTTACAGATTTCATTTCTGATATTAGACTATGCTGCACAGGCATTGATGTGGCAAGATATTTAATGGGACTTGGATGCTATACTCAATCTTATTATTAACAGATTAAGGCTGCCTTTCTACAACATCAATATGATTTTTAGTCTCTTCTTAACCTTCAATCAGGAGATTTGTCTATTGGAAAAGACATCAGAGAAAAACTTCTTGAAACTCCTAGAAGTAATCTTACTAGGTAACTGTTAATAACAAATGCAGCAGTGAAACTCCAGAAGGTCAATCCTTGGGTTCATGTTTCACAACTAAAGAAGCCATTGGGAATTCACGCAATTAGAGAGCTACCAAAAGGGGAACTCAAACTGAGGATTCTCAGAAATCATAGCTGCTTATCTTAGGAAATAGACAACTCACTCAAAACCTTTGAAACAAGCTGATGACCTTGGAATGTAGATAGCTTCTGCTCAAGATATCAGACTGAGACCCCTGTGTAATGTCTGTCTTGTTTTTCTGTTTGCTTATAATCATCTCTTTTTTATTTTCCTTGATTATAGAGTAATAGCTTTTTCTTTCCTTTTTGTTATAATTTTTAAGTGAGAATATATGAATATTCTGGTGCCATACTAATTATTAGATAAACCAAATAGTAGCCACTGCCATTGACCTTACCGTGTTGCATATGCCACCTGTCACTGGATCTGATGATTAAAACCTTTTGGCAATTTTCATCTCCTCATAAGAGATCATAGGGAATTACAAGTGATGGCATTTCCACTTGAATCCAAGTGGAATTGGCTCTCAGCAACTCATTCTGTACCTTTGTTAGTATTCCTTTCTCTCAGAAAAAGAACAAAGAATTACCTTCTATTGATCAGACTCTAGGTAAATCTAAATTTAATTCAACAATCTTTGCAGGGCAGTAAGCTAACTACTTACCAAATGAAAAGAAATAATAGAGATCCAAATATGTAATCCAGTTAATGTGAGGCCTTAGCCCTGACCTTTTGTCATATGCAATTCATCTTTTTTATTCTGGATCTCCATGTACTCTTACTTCCTCTGTTGGTTGGAGATACCTGGTCCTCACTGCCTCATATTAATACCTTCATGCACTTTTGGAAGCATACAAAGTATGTCTAGTTCTCTAAAGTCTTATTCATGTATGAGCTCCAAAGGTAGATCACATTTGATTACTGGCACACACCCCGTGAGAGGCTTACTCACTCATTATTTATATAAGCTACTAGAGCGGTGTTTCCAATGGTGGCAATCATACAAACAGAAAAGGCAGTAAAAACAGTTATCACTAATTGACAGAAGTTATTAAAGATATGGTCAATGTCCTGCATGGAATACAGATCAATCTTAACCCATGGGCATGAGTTGAAATGGACAGTTGTCTTGCTCAAGGTTTGTTGTTGGCTAATCATTTTGGTGTCTTGGCCATTGGCAATATCTCTCCCTCCAGTTGAATTAGTAACACAGACGAGATAGAACAAGTTGCATGTATCAACTTTAGGATAAAGCTACTTGGCTCTCAGGTTAATTCTTATGGCCTATGGCTTAGTTCTCTTGGCTCGAGTTGAGCAGTTGGGGTTCCAAAGACTTAATAAAAAGTATTAATTGTCCTTGTTTCAGTCAGAGTGTTCATGATGCAGGTTCATTGCAGTTTCTGGAGTCTTAAGTGATCCTGTGGAGTCAGTTTCTTGTCAGATGTTTGTCATGATGATATAACAACAAAAAAAGTCAAGAAGATCTCATGTTGCAATGGACTGTGGAAAAGACTGTACAGTGCCTGAGCAGTGAAGACCTGGATCTTTCCCCTTCCATAAATTGTGCAGTCTCTCCCAAGTGTGAAAATGACCAAAGAAGTGAGGATGGATGTGGGGGATGGGCTGTGAGGCTGAGTATAGCAACAGACAGTGGCCAGACCAAATGTGATAATAGAACTCTGACCCACCAACCATGGTGGCATCTATTCCAGTAAGCCAAACCACACCCGGCCTAGAATGGTCAATGATCGCCAGCTTCCCTCTTTTTATACCCTGCTTTCAGCTCAGAACCAGCAGAAAAAGCCAGATAACGTTCCAGAAACCAGTCACATAAGATGTCCCATTTCTAGCGAGCCCTCCAGCTTCCCCTATGCCAACAACTTGCAATCAGAATATATCTAAAGCCTCCCCTCAAACATTTGTTAAACTATCAAGCTTTCCCATTCCCCTGCTTTCCTTGTTTCTGTGAATTGCAGTTCATAGTAGTTGACTCCCTTGCATAGAAAGAGCTGAATAGCTGAATAAATGTCATCTGTTTGTTCTTTAGATGGTTTTTGTTGATGTTATAGCTCTTATCTATTATCCCTGTTAACTGAATCAAATATTTTAAGTGTTACTTAAGACAGTGATTATCAAAATGTTAGTGTATGTCAGAATCACCTGGAAGGGTTGTTAAGCCACAGATGTCTGGGCCTTACCCCTGGAGTTTCTAATTCAGTAAGTCTTGGGTAGGGCCAAGGATGTGCCCTCTAGTTTTCAGATGATGCTAATGTTGCTGGTCAGCTGACAACAAATTTGAGAAATGTTGCCTTAAACTGCCAATATGATTTAGTAACAGCAATAATACCTGAATTTATGTGATGTTCTTGCTCACTCTGAGACAATTGTGTAAAATCTATGGGCCCAAAGTCATATTTTAAAGCATGACCTTCTTTGGAAACATACACCTTGAGTTGGAGTTATGAGGTTATAAGAGGGAGAGAAATGAATTTGATCAGAGTTGGAGGGAAGTGTCTTCGCCTTGTCCATAATTATGATTTGTTTTGCCCTTCCAGGGTAATTAGCCATACTTCAGCAATGAGAACTAGGAGTCTTGGTACTTACTCATTTATGATGTAGGGATGAAAAGACAAGCTGTTACCAAAATAAAAAAAGGTGAAAAGAAAATTATTGGGGTTATGAATGCTCTTTACCACGGAAAGATTAATAGGTTAGCAGTGGTATCTGGCCCTTAATTGATGACTCCCTTAGTAGATTCCACTGTCATTTGAGTGGAAATGGTGATGCAGAAAGCCGAGATTGGGAAAAGGTTACAGATGCAGTTCCTGCCAGGGCAGCAAGGAAGACACAAAACAACAACAAGGTGACATTAAGAATCGAGGGATTGGCAAATGAGTCCCATTTTGGAAGCCCATGGTCTTATTGATGCATACAGATCTTGGCTGGCCTGTGACTGTCACCCCTTCCCCCCCCACTCCACCAGTATTCCCCATTCTTTCCTACCAGCATTAGTTTTCCTCCTTGGTTTTGATCCCCACAGCCTGTTAAATATATCAGCAGTCCCAATAACCAGACGGCGCTCTTTGTTTTCAACTTTATTTTGCATTCTTGCTTGGATTGTGTGAATTTAAAAAATAACCATGATAAATCTCAGCATAAATTGGACAGGTTCCTGTGTAATCTGCCTTTCTCAGTTAAGATTTCCCCCACAGTAAAAAGAACCGTCAAGAACTTCCTTCTTTGTGCATTCGACACTAGAGAGCATTTATCGCCAGTGCACTAAGAAAACAGTTTTTATGATAGCCAGTGTTGGTCTTTGCTTTTGCAAATTTGAAAAACAGAACTGAATTAAAACAAAAACAAAAACAAACGCAGTAGTGAGTAAGGGGTAAAAACTGATCTAAAGGAGACTATTTCAAAAACTGGATTGTTTAGCTGAGTAACAGGGCCGATTCGAGATTGCTATTAGTCATTACCACCTAATAATTTTTTATGAATGACATCTGGGAGAATGAAGAATGAAACCAATTACAATTTCTAATGGAACATTTGATCTAGTCAATGATTCTGAGGCACCAAATGCCTTCAGGAAGCTTTCTTCTCAGCTGGAACCTAATTTTACTGGAGCCATTTTACTCTGTATGATAATGCAGCTGTCCTTTGTGGCTTCTCTGAGGTCAAAAAGGCATCACTGTGTGCTGTTTAGGAGTACGTTTCTTTCTAAATAAGATCTGACTGGGTCATTACCCAGAAGCAATAATTGGGCCATCAGGGACAAGATGAGCTCAAAATGAAAGAATTATTCACTGGCTAAAGATGATAAGCCACTAAGGCAAAATCAGCAAAGACCACAGATTATGTCATCAGAATTAGGCCTTTCTCTTGCTTATTTACGTGGAAGGAGGAATTGACCATATAACGCTTGTTTAATAACTATTTTAAGGTGGCAGTTCTAACCAAAGTTGGTTATTGCTACCCATCCCCCAAAAAGACAGAAAATAAGAAAATTTCAATTATTGTAACCCACCCAACAGTTGAGGAGAAAATATTATGTATATTTAGAGAGAAAACGATATTGTTTATGTAAATACTATCTAAACTTGGCTATGAAGGAATTGGGCTATTTTCAATAAATTTTTTAAAAGTGTTTCCTACTTTTAAAATTAATAATTCAATTTAACATATAAGACATTATTATGAGCAATGATTTTTATACATGTAACTGTAGTAAAGTAAATGCTTTGTAAATAGGCATTCTATATAAATGATACAGATATATTTTCATTGCCCAGAAACAAATATCTATGATCTCATTTGCATTGTTTTTATTTTTTTATTATAAATCTGAAAATAGGGGATCAGTGTGTTTTGCAGTTCAATTGTTAAGCTGCCAAAAATAAAATAATAAAACTTCATCTTCAGTTGCAACCCTCTAAAGAATTAGTTTCTTTCTTTCTTGGTTTTCTTGAACAGAAAAAGTACTGCTTACGAATAGAAAACAATAAAAATAATAACTGTACTTACATGTTTTCATTTTTTTTTATTTAGAGAGTTTTATTAAAAGTATATTGTCATACATAGTATGTATCTAGCTTTCTGTTAACAACCCTTTATTAAATATAACACTGCTCACTCTGAGACAATTGTGTGAAATGTGAACAGTATTTTCTCAGTTCAGTATTCAAAGGTATGCTTGTAAAGCATACCTTATTCATGAATCCTTGTGGGTGTTACTCCTAAGTATATGGTGAGAATATACCTCTAGATTTTGTGCATTCATATTCAGGCAATATAATTGTGGTCTTCCATATAGTTTGAAAATTGGTTGTTTGCAATCTATAGTGGATTTTTTGCAATCTATAACAACACTGTGGTTAGAACTCACAAAACCTATTTAAATCCATGATTTAAGTGAGATAGTGACTCAGGGGAACCACTGCGAGAAAGGGGGCTTAGTTACGGCTTGTAAACCTTTTGTAGGATTGTCAACTGTCCCAGTTTGTCAAGGACTGAGGAATTTTCCAGGAACACAAGGCTTTTATGCTAAAACCAGGACCACTCCAGGACTACACATGACTTCTGATGGCTATGCTGGAAAGAGCACCCCTATCCTGAATTCCAACCAGGGACAACACTGGGCCGTTCTACCATAGAAAAAGCACCAGAGAAGTAAGGAAAGGAGATTAGATTGTAGTGTAACTGTGAAGGGAAGCAATTGGAAAGTAATCAGTTGTGTGTGGCATGATTTGACTTGTGATTTAATAGGATCCCTCTGGCTCCAGGTGCAGGGCAGATTGTAATAAGGCAAAAGTTGAAACAGTATTACCATTTGAGGGTCTTTGTAGAAGTTCAGGGGTCATTATAGGGTGGTAGTAGTGAATTTAGTAGAAAGGAGTTGGATTGTAACATATTTTGAATATAGAACCAATAGGATTTATGCATGGATATAATGCAGGCTATGAGAAAAAGAAACAAACAAGAATTGTTTGCCCTGAACAATTGACTAATTGTAATTGCCTTTTACTTAGATAGCAAATGCTATGAGAAGAACTGATATGGAGGGAAAAATCAAAGGTTTGTTTTGGATGAAAGTTTGATATGTTTATTAGACATTCAGATAAAGATTGGGTAGGCTATTGGCCAAAAAATCTAGAGTTTAGGGAGAATACTTGGCAAGAATTTAGAGATGTAAATCAAATGGTTATTGATGTTTGTATTGATGGTATTTAGGATCATGGGACTGGCTGGGTTCATCTGAAGAATGGACGAAAAAGTTAAGGACTAAATCGAAGGAACATTAAGAGCTTAGAAAAGAGAGGAAGAGTTGACACAGGAGTCTGAAAAGGAGAAGCCAGTGAGGCAGAAGGAAACCAGGGTAATTTAATGTCATGAAATCAAAGGAAGAAAGAGTCTCAAGAAGGAAGGAACAATTACGGATGTCAAATGCTGTTAAAATTTCAAGTAAGTTGAGGATTAATGATTTTAATTGGATTTGGTAATATGTAGACTCTTATGAGAGTGATTTCCCTGTAGTCTTGGGGATAAATGCATGACTGAAGCGGGTCTGAGCGGGGAGAATGTTGGAGAAAAAATGGACCTACACAGTGTGATCTGATGACTGAAGTTACCACCACATAAATTGCATTGAGTGTGGTAGCATTTAATGTTTTTAACAGCTGGGCTATCCGTAAGTATTTTGCGTACTTGTGAGTTTTGACGCATTGTTCATAAAATCATGCCTAATTCTAATTGGCGCTTTTTCTAAAAAGGTAGGCATTTTGTTTTGTGGCTATATTGCCCTGACAAGCAGTCTGTGGCTACCAATATATAGCTGTAATGAGATGACACACCCATAACTCTTGCCAAGATAATCCAGGTAAAATAAATCATAGGCTTTTCATAAAAAGCTTATACACTATGAGATCCAAATCATTACTGTTAACAGATCGTTAGTCTTGGCCCCACATATCAATATGGAATGGAAAACCAGCTTTCACCCCTTTTTTAAAAAGATGATGACATCTTGGTCTTAGATTATAGTCATAATATAATAGTAGTAACAGTAATGATAGTTATGTTAGTATATAACATTTGACTGTACTGAAGTTTCTTAATACAAGATCACAAATGAGGACGCCTTTTTTTCTTTCTTTGTCAGCACTGGATTTCAGTTTGAACAGTTGCAGTGTGAAGTACTGAAGATGCACAGCTCCTAGTGCTGAGGGTTAGGTGTTAATAGAAAAAGAGAATTAAAAGAAAAAAAATTAAGGTCGGTCCTGAACTGGCTTTGACATAGACTGATTCAGGTTCAGACATAGGCTAGAATAACAAATTGGCCAAGGTTAAATTTTGCTTTAGATTTCAACTGAATCTGCAAATAAGCAAAGCAAAAGACAGACAAGAGGGCAGGGTGATAAGAGGACGGATGCTCTTCCGGAATGCGTTCCTTGTTCTTTCTTGTTCTTCACAGAAGCAAGCCCAGTTTCCATGGCCTCAGTGCCAGCATGCAGTGAGGAATGTCAGGTCATAAGAACCCAGAGTTCCAGGCTTGCTGCTTTTTTTAATATTAGATTAGGCAAGAATCATTCTTAGAGGTAAAACTTAGGAAAAAACAAGTTTGGGCATTAGACAGGAGGTGGACCCTCTGCTGGGTCTTATTTTGTGTCAAGAATTTATTTATTGTTCTTTTTTTCATTTTAATTTTTTAGTTAAATTCAATTAGCCAACATAGAATACAGTTCGTTTTTGATGTAGTGTTCAGTGATTCATGAGTTGTGTATAACACCCAGTGCTCATCACATCAGAATTTATGCGCCAAAACCAATAAACACCAGTCATCTGGGGAGAGGGTTTCTTGTTCAAATGCAAATTCTGATTCTGCTAAGTCTCCAAGAGGAGGTGGGTGCTGCTGGTCAAAGTACGGACTTTGAGGAGTGAGAAGCTCAGTAATTATCATGGGGAATTAGAGTAAGATAGGAAAGACAGGTGTAGGACAAATTGTGGAGGGTCTTGAAGATCGGATTGAGGAGCTGGATTTTTAAATGTAGGCGGTGGAGCACCCACTGATGATTTAGATGAACTGCCATGACATAAATCATCATCTTAGGACTAATCCTAAGATACACAGCAAAGAGATCCAGCAAGATAGGACACATTCCTGAGAAGTTGAAAAGATTTGATGGGATTTGGAGATACTTAAAATATGTTTGAAGCAAAGAAGATAGGAAAAGTCCCCAAATTGTGAGACAAGATGAAGAGAAAAGTACTTGCGTTACAAAAATTGTTAAGTGAAGAATGTTGGTGGATGTTGAAAAATGAACACTGCCCCGTTATACCTAGAGATATGCTAATATCATTAATAATATTGGCAGAAAATAAAGGAAAATCCAGCCGTTAGCTGGGAGCTAATAAATATGTGCATATCAAAAGCAGGTGAAAAGTTTGGGAGAAAAAATTAAATGTTAAATTTTTGAAAGGGTATTATTATGAGCTGCAGAGTGAAGGAATAAAGGAAATGAATAGAAATGAGAAGGTATATTCAGAAATAGATATGAAAGTTCTAGAGCAACATATAAACATTGCAGCGTAGAGAGCAAACAAGCTTCAATTTGAGGTCTTATTCATAAAACATCAGCTAGAATGTGTCATTCAAGCTACTTACATAATTACAGTCCAACACTTCTGCTGCCTTTGCTGTTTATCTGTCTCAGTTTATTACTGCAACCTAGGACTGGCACTTTAGGTGATTCATTAGTGTGTGTGTGTGTGTGTGTGTGTGTGTGTTATTATTTTTAAATTAAAGATGCCTTACCCACATTTAATTCTAAGAAGATTTTTGATTATGAAGTGGCTTTAAGGAGTGTTATGATGCTAGACAAAGGCTTGAGTTCTTAGAATATGCTTTTGTTCCTTGTATTGAATCCTGCTGTGGCAGGAACTTCTTGTCTACCAACATCTATCGCTTTCTTTTTTCCATGGCCTTGCACTTTTATTTACATAAATGCCAGTTACAGACTAATTTCCCTGCCTTCTCTCATGGCTAGATACAGTCATTTTGGCCAACATGATATGAGTAGAAGTGATTTATGAAACATTTTCAAAGAGGAATAAGTTTTGCCCTCTTCCTGCAGTTTCCCTCTATATCTGCTTATTGAAACACAGACATGGTGGAAAAGCAGCTTGGACTATGAAGACCGTGAACTTGATGCAGTGGGAAGGCAGAGTGATGAGATGATGTGAGCCTGGTTTCCTATATTCATGAGTTGTCAATCACCGACACACTCAGACTCTTTTAAGAAAGAAATACATTGCACTCTTGTGTATTTGGGGCTTTGTGACAGCAACAACCAAACCTGCATTCTAATGAGTACAAGGAACTTTGAGAAAGGTCAAAAGCTAGTGTACCTCCAGACTCTTCTTGTACCTCCAGCAGGGGCCCTCTCATGTGTCACTGGGGTGTCAAGGATTAGAGTATTCTTCCCCCTTGACCTGTGTCCCTAACCTTTCTGCACCTTTTCATCCATCCCTCTCAGTTCTGGAAAACTGAATATGGCTTTCTCCCCAAAGCCCAGTCTTCCACAAATACCCTCAACCTGGTCCCTTCTTAATTCTTGGTTCATTAAATGGCGTTACCTGGCCATTATCTCCTTGTTGTACAGTGCCTTTCATTCCTGCTTTCAACTAGTTTCTTTTTTCCAAAGATGTATAGCTCTCCTTAAAACAGGAAATGAAATACTCAGTTGGGTATGTTGTGGTTCCATATCTTCATTTCCTTTTATGCCAGATGACTTAAATGATAGGGCCATGTACACAGTCTTCAAATAGTGCCATACAAAAACTCTCCCATTGTAACTTTGGTTCTTTAAACTGCCTTTTTAAAAGGTCATCCATTGTTTTTTTCCCCTTGATTATTAAAGTAATAAATTCTAATTTAAAAAGAGAGATGTAATCCCTAATCTACTATCTGGGATATGTGAACATATAATAAATGTAAATATTATAGAATATTTATTTTATTATAGTTATTAGGATATTTGCCAAATATTATTTATGATAGTTATATGATATTTGCTATATATTCTTATATTTATAATATTTGGTATATATTCTATATTGGACTATATATGATATTTGGTGTAAGTATTATAAATATTAAGGTGTATGCCAAATGTTATTTATAATACAAAGTTACATATTATGTATTAAAAATAATGTTGGGTGTGCATACTAGTATTTGTAATTACATCTTTATATTTTACATAATCATGTTACATATGCCTTGTTGTATTCTGCCTATATATTTATTTATTTATTTTTCTTTAATTTTTTAAAGATTTATTTCAGAGAGAGGGAGAGTGCATCAGCAGAGGGAAGGACAGAGAGAGAAGGGAAGCAGACTCTTTGCTGAGTGTGGAGCCCAACTCAGGGCTCGATCCCAGGACCCTGAGATCATGACCTGAGCCAAAACCAAGAGTTGGATGCCCAACCAACTCAGTCACCTAGGCACCTTGTGTCCTACTTTTTAGATAAATAATACAGTTTGGACACCTTTCCTCACCAACAAATGGATCGTGTTAACACCTGGAGAATATTGTATTAAATAGATAAGCATAATTTATTTTTATAATTAGTCCTTTAAACATCTGTACCCTTACGGTTGAACATTTGAACTGCTTTCAGTTTTTCCCATTATAAACACAGTTAAAATATTTATCTCTATGTGCCATGCTTGCTTTCACTTTTTTGTTCTCACTGATGTTGGTTTCTTCCCCATGAAAAGTATTTTCCTCTGCAGTCTTCCGTATTCAGTTTAAGCAGAATAAGATGCAAATCTGATTTCGCTTCTCTATTAGACCTGCTCATTTTCCTCTCCTCATTGGTATCTGTCTATCACAATTTATGTGGCCATTTCCCCATGCTTTTTGATACTTAATTATATATGGTCTCCAATTAATCATGATTATATGCATGTTAATCGTGAGATTTGTTAGGCAAGGGGTAGGCTTCTCTAACCTCTGATTGACTCAGCATCATTACTTCCTGAAAAGCTGCCTTTTCTGTTTGAAAACTTCGTGTCTCACTTGTAAGTGGTGTGTGTGTGTGTGTGTGTGTGTGTTAGAGAGAGAAATGGGAGGTGGCGGGGGAAGGGGTTAGGTAGAAAGGTTAGAAGTTTTGTTGTACTTTATTTTCTGTTTAAGCCTATCACTGTGCCCAGTCCCCAGAGTACATTTGCCCAGGATCCCTTGTCAGATTACTTTCGTCAGCTCAGTTGACATTTGAACAAGAGCATCCTGTGTGTGGCTCTGACGGAGGCATGGGGTGCCACAGGTGAGCGGGGCAAGAGGAGGACAAAAATGGAGCCAGGAGCAGCAGGAGCAGCGAGGAAAGGAACTGGGGGTCTGGGCCCAGAAAGGCACCAGAAGAGACAAAGCGGGGTGGAGTGAAGTTACTCAGGATTAAGTCTGCATTTAGAGCCTAAAAACCAGATCTTTCTTTATACATGACTCTGGTTAGCAGTTGGAGGTATAGAGTGGTCTGGAGTTTGGTTCTGGTCCCACCTAGGCCACATACTAGAAGGCCACATACTAATTCTTTATCTATCTTTCATAGGCCTCCGTTTATAAAGTCAGAGGTCATATTTACTATCTTGACTATATCGGTGTAGCTTTAGTTTCCGATTATATAACAAATGTACTACAAAAACTATGCTGTGCAAATCTGTGGCAGATGACGTTTTCTAAAGATGTCTGTGTAGCATCTCCTCTCCCCTTGTCCATGAATCTGGATAAGCTTGTGACTACTTCAACCACTTCTGTATGGCGAATATGATGCTAGGAGACTTCCACGGCTAGGCCATTCTGTTTGCTTTGTTTTCTGGAACACACACATGAGAGCCTTGTGCTACTATGTAGGAAGTGCAGCTATCCTGAAGCTATTATGTTTTGATGATGCACTGATCTCATCAAGAGGCCAGGTGTAGGTACTGAGTGAAGATGCCTCCTAATGACTACAGCCCTGCTTCAGCCATTCTAGAATGTCTTCTTAGCTGAGGCCCCAGATACCATGAAGTCCAGAGGCAAGCCATATTCACTATACCCTGTATGAATTCTTGACCCATGAAATCTTTAACCATGATGAAATGCTTGTTTATGATCTCGAGTTTGGGATGGTTTGTTATACAGCAAGTCGGACTAGAACAAAATCTAAGATAAGACCGTCATTCTCATCATGACCGAGTGGCTTAGGAAAATATATTAGTATCATTTGATTTAATCTCTGACAAAAAGCAAAGATGAATGAGTTGGAGGCTACAATAAGGAAGTAATAGATTTGGTATCCGTGCTTTTTTCAAAGTCAATGTCTCAGGACCGAGAACATATGTGGACACTTAGTCTACAACAAATTAGAGACCCCTTTCCCTAGCATCAGCTGGGATTACGAAACTCACCAAGACACTCTGGCCTTGGTCTTTAACAATGAACCTTGAAAAGGTGCAGGCTGCCTCAATCCCCAAGTGCTCTCCTTGTGCCTCTGCCAGACCGAACATCGTGAGCCAGCACACACAAACTGTCGCCCTGATCCAGAGCAGCTGTCTAATTACAATTTTGTTATTATTAATTACAGAGTAGAAAATCATTTGTAATTAGCTCAGCCTAAATCATAGTTTAAACAGCCAAAAATTACATTACAAACTAAAGTGTAATTAAAGCACTACACTAAAGTGTTTATTTAAACCCAGTTTAGTTACTGCAAATTTTTCAATCAGCTTCTCAGGCTCATACATAGATTTAATTAGTCTCCAGTACTGACAGTTTAGTGCGTTTATTCATTAAGCATCAATATTGCCGAACAAATGTAAATAAAATATAGACAGAGATGCTTTAAAGGGGCAGTCACGAAACATCTGGGAGAGATAATGAGGCTGCGAAAGACATGAATGTTAATCAGTCTCCCAAGCTGCGGGAGGAGCACAGGCTCCAGGAAGCCTGGCGTCTGTGTACTGAGCGAATCCGGAGAGTAGGTTTGCGGGGCAGGTTGCCTGGAATGGGGCTTTGGGGTGGGGCAGGAGGCAGTTTATTCGATTCTTACCGTCACTCTAGGCTACATCTCAGGCGCCATTCAACAGAATTCTGGATGGAGAGCAGAGAACATCCATCCTGCTCTGCCAACCCTTCTGGCTCTATGTATCTTCTTAAGAAGGAGAAGAGCTTATAAAGGGATTTTCAAGATGAAGTAGCTTCTTTCTTGAAGGGTTTAGAGAGAAAGTGGTCTCTATGATAATATCATGTGCATTCCGAGGAGTAAATTTTCTATTTAAGGACTGTTGTTCGGAAAACCACCCTTTGCCACACATGCTTCTAAATGAGTTCTAGATTCTTGAAAGTACTCTTCAGGGAAGCTCTCCACATTCGTCAGTAGGACTGCTGCTTCTCAACATATTCTTGGTAGCGCCTTTGAATGCTTTCAGAATCGCCCTCATCATTTTTGCCTGGATTGCCTCCATAACCTCCCGAGCACCGCCCCCACCCCTCGACACTGCCCTGCCATTTTCCAGTCTTGTTTCTGCCTCCATCATTTTTTATCTTTTTTCATCCTACTAACAGAATTCTTTCTCTAGAATGAAAGCCACTTTATGGCATTCCTCTACCTGCAGCTTTAGGGTAGCATCTCATTCCTGTCAGCGTTCAGAAGCTGAAACTTCTCACATGAGGCCCTCTGGGAACTGGCCAGCTTCTGCTCCTCTGTCATTATCTCAGTGCTCTGTCCTGTGCCCTAATTCTTTAGGGTTCCCTAAAATCATCAGGCCATCTTTTACCTACCTGCCTTTTATACACCTGGTATCCCAGTGTGCAAGCTGACCACCTTGCCTTGGCTTGGGCAAGTTCAGTGCATCATTCAAAATGGAGCTCTGGCAATATCTTTTTCTGTTCTTCCCTTGTAAGTGACTACCTGCCCTCAGCAGACACATAATATTTCCATGGTGCTATCACTTTTATATCACTAACATCATATATAGTAATCATCCAGGCCTGCTAAGAGCAGTAAAACATGACTTCTTTGGATTAAAGAAGGTGGCCATACATCATGACTGTAGGAGGTCATTATTCATTGTTCATTTCAGAATCCCCAACACCACCCATGGTGCTCTTCGCATCCCAGGTGCCATGTGAAATACATGATGCATGAAACATGGCACTAATTATTTTGGGTGTTCTTCGTATTTACTGACCTTTACTTTTTTTGTAATAAATTATAGTTTTGTAAATAGTCACAAGTTATTCGAAGAGAAAGTTAATAAATGACAATGGTAATAATTGTGTCAAATGATTTTTGGTAAAACAAATCATAACATGACTAAAAAGTATGTTTTGCAGAATAAAGTAGATGTGGATTGATTATTTCTAAAAAATCTCTCAAATATAATAACATTATTGGAATAAGGATAATGCCAATTTAGTTGCTTTTTAAATACCTATAAAATGATTTTTATTATTATCTTGTGAGATTTTAGTCATAGCTAAATATTAGTATTGTTTCTGGGTAGAAATATATTGAGAAATTTTGCTTGATAAGTAAATAACAACAGTGGTTACAAACATACCATAGAATATGTATGGTATGTTTTACCAGTTTTACCCTTACCAGCTATGTGAGGTTGGGCAGTTCATTTAACCACTGTTTGATTCAGTTTCCTCATTTGTAAAATGGACATATGTAAAATGGACAAATGTAAAATGGACAAATGCTTCATAGGCTGTGGTGAGAATTAAAACAGTTAATGCATGTAAGTCTTCTAGGATAATGCCTAGCGTATAGTAGTGGTACATTATAGTTGCAAGTTTTACTTTTATATTGCTAACATTATTTGTTTTCCTAACTGAGATGTCAAGTTCTTTGTGGAAACTCAGCATAGCTTCAATAAGTCATTGATATCTGGCACAATTTTATTGCAACAGAGTTAAAATAGTGGATTTTACCTTAGATGTTGATATTTATCTTAATTATTTTGATCCTTGTTTGTGTTGATGGTATTCATTTTTTAGATGAGACTCAGTGATATGTCCAGAGTATACTTGATAGTTCCTAGTAGAATATGTATAATTTATCTTCAGAATTTAAGAATGAATGGGGAGACCCATATAAAACCATTTAAAACCAGTGAAAGGATCTGGATTTGAGTTGCAAATTGTTGGGTTATGCCTCTTTGAAAATAAACAGTCTACAAAAGCATTGAAATTCTTGGTGTGAAATTATGAGATAGTCAGATTTTGAGGACTTACTTGAATATATTTCATAAGAAAAGAAAGAGTTGGCCTTGTCTCCAGCCATTTATGCTTTCCTTTGTTACCACTGAATATCCATTTACAGAACAACTTCTAGTACCAGGTACCGATCTAGTTCTGGGAAAGAATTTATTCTACTTAATTTAAAGCTGATACCCAATCTATTTTAAAAACCCCATAGAACTGCTCTTTTCAGACTAAGTTTTTGGTATTATGTCACTGCTTTAGACTGAGGGCTGTCATCACAAACAATTCAGTGAGACTTGTCACTCTGTTGTAGGAGTGATTTGTTCATGACACAACTCAAGATCTATCTTATAAGAATCCATGAGAGAAATTTCTTTTTGTGCTTTCTTGTTTGTTCAAAACTGGTTTTGATTCCTTCTTTGCATAGTTACCTAAAAAATCGAGAGTCAAATTCACGATCATCCTCCAGCAAACAAATGTCATTTTGCAATGTGTAGTTTGCATATTTATTACTTCTCTCTCACTTTCAATTTCCCTTTTAATGCCTTGTCTACGTATTTCAATATATTAGTATAGAAAATATATATTATTGAACATGATACTTTGTATTTATGAATCCACCTTTATTTGTTTTAGAATAAGGACAGGAATAAATGAAAAAGATGGAGGAAGGAAAGTGGAAGAAAGAGAGAAAGAAAAAGAAAAAAAGAAAGAAAGAGAGAGAAAGAGAGGAAGGAAGGACGGAAGAAATACGGAAAAGGGAAATTTTGCAGCTCCTCTAAGTTACTCCAAATGTAGAGTACCATATGGTGAGATTTCTTATATGGTATCATATTTATGTCTCTTATATGGCAAAGCATATCCATTATGTCCCTTGTAGAGTAGGACACTATTAACAATGACTAATACCTATATCTGCACATGTGTGAACTCCTTCACCCAATTTTCACTTTCAGAAATGTTTGCGGAAAATTCTGTATTATCACAAGGAGTCATTCACTTGGGTGATAAGATGTATATATGAAACATGTTGAGAATCCCAAAACTGTATAGATGCCAGTAACTCAGAATAACATTTTTATCATGAAAATAAAACTATGTGATGGGTGCTATTCTTCGCACAGGACGGTGTTCATTAAAAAGCAAAATCTCTTCTGACTTATAGTATGGGTGCCCAAAACATGGGGACACCATGCAAGATTGCTGAATTTATTATTTAAATTCCTCCTCCTTTTTGGTTTCCCCTTCCTTTTATTTTATTTGAAATGAATTCAGAGCTCGTTAGAAAAGCCTGTAGCAGCTTTCAGCAAATTGCTCGCTTCCATCAAAGTTCTTCACACCCTGACAGCAAATTGTTTGAAGTCTTCAAGGTTATAAAAAAGTTGATCTTCAAGGAAAAAAAAAGTTTTCTTTGGAATATTCTTTTGCATTTTTCTTTATATTGTACATTTAAAGTGGAGAATGAAAATGTACGGGATGCACATGCTGTTGTCATAACGTGAATTGAGAATACAAAATTGAAGTTGGTAGGTAGTCTGCAATTTTATCCCAGGAATTGGGGAAGGAGTAGTCTAATACATTGAAAACCCTTGCCTTCAGGGCATCTGACTTGATTTCAGCTCCGGTAATGATCTCACGGTTGTGGGATCGAGCTTTGAGGTCAGGCTCTGTGCTGAGTTGGAGCCTGTTTAAGATCCTCTTTCTCCCTCTCCTTCTGCCACCTTCCTCTGCTTGCTCTTTCTTCCTTCTTCTTTTTTTTTTTTTTTTTTTTTTTTTAAAAAAGGCGCTTGCTCCTGGAAATATCTCTCCTTTCTTTCCCTAAAATTCCTCAGAGGATAAAAATCATCATGCCATAATGGGATAAAAAGTTTATTATATAAAGCATCTTAAGGGAAAAATATCTTTTTCTTAAATTCATGCTAATATAATCAAGGTAAATATCTTCCAGCTCCAGGATCACAGTTGGGCCTGAACTCTCAGAAAGCATGACCTCCAAGTGTAAGTCTGAGTTACATTCCAGTGCCTGATGGTGGAAGCTTGTGGTGCTTTTCCCCTGTATTTTTGCTAAGACATCATGGAGAGTAAACCCTAAGTCTATATGCGCTCTAATGGGAAAGAGAGAACAGAGACTGGCATGTAGGGAACAACCCTCAGAATGTATGATCACTCTGGGATTGACTGAAAAGAACCCATCAGATTCAGTCTGATAGTTTTAGAATTGAACTTAAATTGGGGCCACGAATCTGGAAAGAAGAATTACACCAAAGCTGAAACTTCCCACTACCATTGCTAAAAGATCTGAGTTTCTTCTTTGAGTTGCTGAAGTGGGATATGCCCTTAAAAGAACACGTGCTGGAGGGGTGACTGGGTGGCTTAATCTTAAGGTTAAGTGTCTGCCTTCAGCTCAGGTCACCATCTCATGGTCCTAGGATTCAGCCCCAGAGTCCTGAATAGGGAGATTGCTTCTGTCTCTCCATGCTCTCTCTCACTCTGTCCTTCTCTTTCAAATAAATAAAATCTTAAAACCAAACCAAACCAAACCAAACACATGCTGGAGCAGTCATCACTGGAACAGTTCTTGGCCCTTCCATTCCTGGAGATAGAGTCCCATTGGGCTGATCCTTTCAAAATACATGTCTGTTCATGTCCCTTCTCTACTTGTAAGACCTTAATGGATAAGGTTCTTCCTCTTAGTATACCTGATTTTCTGATTATACTCAATTACTTTCAGAGCTGATGGCCTATTTGGTAGGGGACTGTCCTCCTAACCCCAGTTTGTCTTTCTCTTTCTCATTAAGGGCTTTATCCTTAGCCGTTCGCCAAGATTCTGCTGCGGTCTCTGTGAACCACCCAAAATGAGTGTTCTCAGTGGCCTGACTTAAAGCATACATCTGGGCTGATGGCCAGCACCCCCCCCCATAGTCTATTTGGGGCCTGCCCTTGAATTCCCAGCATGGTGCTCTCTTCTCATGTCACCTTCCTTATGATGTACAGCCCTGCTTATATGCTCTCAGATCCTTTTCTCACCATTTCTCCACTCTGTTCTGTATTACATGGGCTTGCCCATTCTAACTAGATTTCCCAGGCTCTGTGGTTCACTGACTTTCATCTGAGATCAGCTAACGTGAGACAGAGTTGGGTTGTTAGAGGCCAAGAGGAGCTAGGGTATTATGCCTCTCTCACTCTGCTCAAGGTGGCTGTCACCCCGTCTGTGATCAGAGCTCTCCTTGGGGAGCTCTTGTTATGGTTCTGGAACCCCCCCCCCAGGTGTTTTCAATTCATCAGCTCAGGTCATCATATTTCCTTTTGTCCCTCCAGCCCTAGGAGGTGGTGAGGGGTTGCTGCTGTTGCGCCTCTGTCCCTTGCTTACTATAAGGGTTTCTAGGCCTTCAGCTTTTTGAGAATGGGTCCCCAGTACTACAATCCTTCTACTCAGATGCTTGCTGGGAGATGCTCTTTCCCTGAGTGGACTTTCATTGATGTGATAGTCTTCATTATTCTCCTTCTCCTGGTTGTCCAAACCAAACTTCCCTTGGTGACTAGCTATTTAGCAAGATGACTCTTATGTTTATAATGAAGAGCAAAATAATTCATAAACTTTGCCAGTTGAATGTCTAAAAGTTTGCTTAATGTCATCAGACTGTGTGACATACACCCCAGGCCTATAGGATGATAAACAGAAGGGAAAGGTGTTTTTGGGCTTGTTGCTGATGGTGCTGGAAAATCAATCTCCTGTGAGAAAGAGCTCCTAGCAATATAGATTGTTTGATCTACTTCCCATTATGTCAGATTCACTTCAACATCTGCAAACAGACGTACTGTATGAATACTGTAGAAGCACTGTTTTCTCTGTTTGCACTTAAAGGCCTAAAGCTACATAGATTTTCACGATCAAGAAGGCTTACTTCAATAACAAGTACTTTATTTAACCCTTAAATACTTAATGTCTTTGGTCAAATTCTGTCTTTCTCATTAAAAAAAGAAAAATTAATTGACCCATGAACCACTCCTTTAAGACATAACTCAATGTTTAAAAGGACACTTCCATTTGGAATGTTGGTGTCTACCCATTCTCAGTTCCCTGAAGAGTCATTCCATTTCATTGCCACTTGGAGCAATGGTGATCTCTCAGCCGGTTCAGTCAGTGAAACTCTCAGAGTCAAACACATTTCCATGAGACTTCAGCAGAGTGTGCCAGCTGCTGCAGTCCCAGGACAAATTAGGTACAAACCATGTTATCAGTCTCTTCAGGTGCATAGTCAAGGGTTTGGCTAGATTTTCTGTGTGTGTTGATGAGCATTGAGGAGATGACTGGGTGGGGGATCTAGGCACATTCCAGGTGGTGAGGTGCTGACAAAGAAGGCAGAGGGAAAGGTACTTGGGCTGATACTCTTCAGAGTATTTCACCATGACCATGGACTCCCTGCCATTTTCTGGGTCATACTTTGGTAACCCGGGCATCATGCATTTCATCACTTCCTCATTCAGACACTTCCCTGCTGGCTCCTTGCTGCACACCTTCTTGCTAATTACCTGGAAAGAAGGGCTCACTCTCTTCATGTTCCTATGCAGTTCTCATAACAGAACCAGTCTTCCTTAGATAATTCATTAGATTTTGTAAGATTTTGTATGACTACCCAAAACTGCAGTGCTATAGTCAGAACCTTCATGGCTCTTGGGGCACCTGGGTGGCTCAGTGGGTTAAAACCTCTGCCTTCGGCTCAGGTCATGATTATGATCCTGGTCAGGATCCTCAGGTCATGATCCTGGGATTGAGCCCCGCATTGGGCTCTCTACTCAGTGGGGAGCCTGCTTCCTCCTCTCTCTCTGTCTCACTCTCTGCCTCCTTGTGATTTGTCTGTCAAATAAATAAATAAATCTTTAAAAAAAAAAAAAAAGAAGAAGAAGAAGAAGAACTTTCATGGCTCTGTGTTCAGGGCTGGTGTTCGCAGCCATGCGATGCATCAGGGATGAGGTGGCCAGGGGTACCGGGGTAGCTCAGTCACTGGTTGAATGTCCAGCTCTTGATTTCAGTTCAGGTCATGATCTCAGGGTCATGAGATTGTGTCCCATATCGGCCTCTGTGCTGGGATGGAGCCTGCTTAGGATTCTCTTTCTCCCCCAATTCACTCTCTCAAAGGAAAAAAAAAAAAAAAAGGATGTGGTACCTATACCATACCAGTCATTTAGTATTTTAAATGTCCCCTACCCTTGCCAACACATTTAATTAATGAGTTCCTAAACTGTGCCAGCCAATGTGCTGGTGTAATAGTGTAATATGAGACTCTTGCCCCCATAGAGAGAAAGCAGTATTAGCAAATAATAAAAATAAAATATGATGGTTGGGGTGCCTGACTGGTTCTGTCAGTAGAGCATATGACTGTTGAACCTGGGGTGGTTGAGTTGAGGCCTCACATTGTGTATGGGGCCTACCTAAAAAAAAAGAAAAAAAAAAAGGATGATGGCTGCTTTGGTAGGGGGAAGGGTATTATATTATTATGGAAGCACACTGCAGGTGGTTTAAGTAACGCAGAAAACACAGAAGCCATCCTTGAATCCTTGAGTAAGTGACATTCATAATGAGATCTGAAGGATGAGTAGAAGTTACCTAGAAAATGTTTGTCACATCTAAAATATGTATGTTGGGGCTGAGGGCGAGAAGGGGGACTAGGGGAAGGAAGGGGAGGAAAAACCTTTCTGCAGGGTGAAAAAAACAATGTTTTGAGGTGTTTTAAGGAGTGAGGAGATCAGAAAGATGCCTATTGGGCACCTGGGTGGTTCATTTGGTTAAGTGACTGCCGTCAGCCTAGGTCATGATCCCAGGGTCCTGGGATCCAAACCTGTATCAGGCTCCCTGCTCAGTGGAGAGCCTGCTTCTGCCTCTCCCTCTGCGCCCCCCGCCCCAACCTTCTCTCTATCTCAAGTAAATAAAATCTTAGCTGAACAAAACAAAAGAAGATGCCTATGACTGTAATCCAGTTAAGACAGATGACAATGATCGGGGGTAAATTCTGGTAATCAGAATTGGATTGGAGATGTAGGAAATGGATAGATTCAAAAGGTATTTAAGAGCTAGAGTCATTTGTGCATTTATCATACATTTATCATGTATTGTGCAGCTTGAATATTTTGTTTCAAGTATTTGTTTCATATATATATTTACATATATAAAAAATTATTATTAAATATATTATTTATTTTATATATGTATATATGTATACATATATGTATATAATTTCTAATCTGCTTATATATTCTGAACCAAAATGATGACCCACTGGTCACCAGTGGGACGCAACACTTGGAGTTACACCTGTCTTGGAAAAATCTAGGATTTTGATATTTACACTGATTTTCCCAGTTGTATTATAAGCCCCTAAAGGGTATATTATGATGCACCTAGCACAGAGTTGCATAAATATTACGTGCTCAGTACTGTTGTTTGAGGAGCTCAATGTGCTTGTGTCAGATTCAGCAACTGAGCAGTCTACTGGTGTCAGAACAAATTCTGACCTATTCCTACAAGAAAGGTTGCTGGGTTGTTGCAGATATGTTAGAATGTATTTAGTAGGTAGTGATAAACAATGTGGTGCTTCTGGAATATCTGGAGTCTGATGACCCCTTGACCACCACTGAGTTCATCACACTTCCAGTTCATAAACACATTCGCCCTGAGGCTGTTTGAGAGGCAGAGGGCTTTCATTTAATATGAAGCTGATATTATTGATTTTTTCTTTCACACATAGTGAGGGTATGATAGCCCAGACCTTATATTTATTAGCCCGACTAATCATTAGTAGTTGTTGAACTTCAGAGAGTTCAGGGCTTTGGTTGAGTTTCAGGTACTCAAGTCTGGATACTCCTCAGAGTGTACATGCCCTAGAGAAAACTCTAAAGGTCTCTTTCTTATTTTTGAACTGTATAAATTCCATTTCTGTTGTTTTGGGTTCCATTGTTAAGTTTCAGTCCAGTTAATTCTAGAGACCTCTTAAACAGAAAGATTTATTTTTTTCTTGCCACGGGAGGATGCAAAAATATACTAGTTCAAGTGGTCTTTGTACAGCAGGGTGTACTAGAAAGGACATGGTCTTGTGGCCAATACCCCAATTCGAAGACAAGTTTGGCTACTTACAGTATGAAGTGGAACACATGACTTAGCTTTTTAGCTTTTGTTCCCTTATTTACTGAATAGGAATAAATATAATCTAATGCATAGGATATTAATATTAAATATGAAACCCAAAGAGGTTTCTTTCTTTTTTTTAAACATAGACTGGCATATAGTAAATGCTAAAAAACAACAACAACAACAACAAAAAACAAGTCCACCCTTCTGGTCTATTTATTTATTTATTTGAGAGAGAAAGAGAGCGAGTGAGCCAGCACAAGCAAGCAGAACAGCAGAGGAAGAGGGAGAAGCGGACTCCCCACTGAATAGGGAGTCCGTTGCAGGGCTCAGGCTCAGGACCCTAGCGTCCTGATCTGGGCCAAAAGCAGACACTTAACCGACTGAGCCACCCAGGTGCCCCCATCGTGGTCTTTTAAATTATCAACTTCTCTAATTAGAGATAGAGCTGAGGTTATCGAATGCTTCTTTTCTACCATATCTTATTTCCAAATAAGCTATAACCATCTAAAGAGCCAAGTCCATGATGAATTGATTTTGTATTTCCCATAGCACTTATCACAGTCTTGACCTAGTACATACTCAGTAATCTTTTTTGAATAAATTCATGAAATAAACTTATTGAAGAGGTTGTGAAATTTCCTGTCACGATGGGTGTTATAACAAAAAAGTGTGTTCCTGTAAGCATTTTGAGAGAAGGAGCAGGCCTCATTCGCTGCTGTATTCCTAGTTCCTGTCTCACAGTAGAGACTCAACAAATATTTGTCACTGAGTGAATAAATGAGTGAACAAAAATAGTGATTTGTTCCAACCTACAAGGATTTTATGATGCAAGGCCCCAAGGAGAGAGAAAATCTATTATTCATGCAAAGTAGGATATACCTTGGGTAAACTGCAAGAAAAGAAATCAAAAAGGAAGAGAAAAATTCAGAGCAAATGGATTGGGATTTGGTTTGAGAAAACCCCTTATGAGGGTATTATATCATCTTAAGTAAATTCTAGGACTCAAGGACAGGTTTTTGAGTTAGGGCATAAACCAGCAGATTGGGTGTTTTCTATTGAAGGCCCAAGTCAATTTATAATCTGTCAAATTTGGGGGAAGATAATCTCTCTTTATTCGTATCCTTTTTGTTTCTTTCCACTTTTCTGTTTTTTTGTTTGTTTGTTTGTTTATTTCAATCTTCCCAAACCCTGACTGCTCACTTTTACCCACACTATATCTTCCTGGGGTCCTGAAGCTTTTTTTTTTTTTTTTTTTCAAATGGTCCTTCATTCAACAATTACCAACATTTCCATAGTTGGACACTGGTGATGCACTATCCAGATACCCATAGATTCCTTTTACTTATTCCCTGCACCTGTCCCCTGACTTCTGCCTGCTTGACTTTCAGCTACTTATACCTGTAAACCAAAGGTATCCTTGGGTTACTGGAGCAGCTTCCTCCAGACATAGCTGGAAGTATCTGGGAGTTTACAATATTTCACAGGCAGCCTATAAACAAGGACTGACTGATGGTGGGTTTGAAGGTTGATCTACTCTAGTGGCTTGACAACTCAGTGATATGACTTATGTTCATATCGTCCTGTAGAATGGGACTGGGTCTGGAGATTACCTGAAATTGTATCATTTCTTGGTTTTTCTCCTTATCCTACTGTACTACTTCCTCACTAATATCTTTTGGGACCATTTTCTTAATAAATCACTTACACAGGTACCCTCATCTCAGAGTCTGCTTTTTAAAAACTTGAGTGAAGATATTGAAACAATACCACAGACCATGTGTTTCTCTGTAATTCTACCTAAAAATATTCCTCACCAGATATCCATTTTCTAATGAAATTAAGATGAGGGTCCTCCAATTACTTTTGTGGTAATAATTCTGCACTATTCAGAACTTTGTTTCTAATCTGCTCTTAATTAAATCCAGCTTCCTACCCAGTTTTCATTCCAGTTTTCTGTGAACATGTAACAACCCCCATGATCTTGAACTTTTTTTTCTCTCAAGCTCTGAACTTTGACTCCAAATCAATGATGCTGTTTTGGATTGATAAGTAAATATTCCTAACTTCAGTCTTCATCTAGTAGATGGACACATTTTCCAGTTAATTCAGGCCTAGGCCTCTACATATTTTCCGATCCTCTGCAAGCTTGGAATGAGGGCAGGGGGAGTGAAGCTTGGGGTACTCTGCTAGAACAGATTCAAAGGTGACTCAAACTGCCTCTTGAAAAATAACACTAGGTTAACAGTCATTGGTTCTAGGTCTCCATAAAATTCTAAATGAAACACCTTTAAAAACAGAAATGTGGAGGAAAAAAAAGCAGGAAATTTGCAACACTATTTCAACCAAAAATAGCAGTCAGCCTACTGTAGTAGGGATGCCCTTCTCATAATTAAGTCTGTGGAATGGAACTGACAATGCATTGGTGGCTCCTGTTGCACGGTTGCTATCTTGAAAGAGAACAAGGAGATCTTTCAGTTTTGTACTACATATTCCTGGAATTGAATAGGCAAGATCTGTCATGCATGCTACCTAGAAAAACGGGTGGGTATCTTTCTAATGCAAAGAAAATACTTTCTACAGGGCTACCAGAATGCACTCTTTTCTCTAGTGTTTGTACCAACCCCAGTATTTTGTAGCAAACCAAGTAGTTCGTGTGGAAAGGAGAAAGAAAGATTCTTAGAAGTGGGTGGGGACAGAGGGAGGTGGGCATATTATATTCCACCCACGTCTATTTGTGAAATAATAATAGATAGATGAAAGACAATTGACTAAGAGAAAAGTCAACATTAAGAATTTAGGAAGACAAAGATATTGCCATAAAAATTTGGTAATGAATAAAACCAGTTGAGGTAAAATTAAAACCTAACGTAAAAAAAAAAATACACATTGTAAATATGGCTTCAATTTCAAAATTTGTCTGAAGAATATATATAATGTATGGAAAAATAATTTGAAACTACAGTTTGATTCTAACTCAACTCCAGGTTTTTATTTTCATACAGATCATGAAATGAAAAGGTTTAGAGACAGAAGTAAAAATTGGTACATCCTTCATTTTATATAAGGAACAATCATTTTTTATTTTGCTAATTAGTTTTATATGGGATAAGATTGTATTTTGAAAACCTTAAAAGTAACCACAAAATAATAAGGATTTATAGATTTGAAATCACTAAAGACGAATGGAAGCAGGAATATAGTAAAAGAGAGGAAAGGAGTGCCTGGCTGGCTCAGTCAGTAGGGCATGTGACTCTTGATCTTGGGATCATGAGTTCAAGACCCATGCTGGGTGTAGAGTTTACTTAAATAATTAAAAAAGTGAAAACATTTTAAAGAAAAGTTTTTTAAAATATTGCAAAAAATAATTATAAATAGTTTAAATTATCTTGATGAAAGACAACAATCCAGACATGGCTAACAGCAAATTTTTCTGATGTTAAATTGACATATTTTTTTAAAATATTTTTATTTATTTATGTATGTATTTGACAGACAGATCACAAGTAGGCAGAGAGGCAGACAGAGAGAGAGAGGAGGAAGCAGGATCCCTCCTGAGCAGAGAGCCCGATGTGGGACTCGATCCCAGGACCCTGAGATCATAAATTGACATATTTTTAATGGAAAGCATAATTAACCTGGCTGTAGTGCATTAAGGAGTGAATTTTCACAATAAAAGATAATACTTCACAATGGATATGGATACTAGTTATGAATATTGCCTCAGTAATTCAAAAGCAAAAATAAAAATACAAAAAGTAATTAATTCTAACTTAATGGTGTAGGAGATTTTATTAGAATTAAAAAATAGAATGTTTTTATATCTACACATTACTACTACTACACACACACACACACACACACACACACACACACCCCTACACCCCTAGCAAGATTACATATTCTTTTCAAGAGTCTATAAATATTCAAAAGTAATTATATACTGGGCCCCCAAGACATGTACAGATCTTTAAAAATTTTTAAATTAGCAATAAAAATACTTTTTTTTTTTTTTTTTTTTTTTTTTAAATTTTTTATTTTTTATAAACATATATTTTTTATAAACATATATTTTTATCCCCAGGTCTGTGAATCACCAGGTTTACACACTTCACAGCACTCACCAAATCACATACCCTCCCCAATGTCCATAATCCCACCCCCTTCTCCCCAACCCCCTCCCCCCGGCAACCCTCAGTTTGTTTTGTGAGATTAAGAGTCACTTATGGTTTGTCTCAATAAAACGCCAAAATGAATCTTTTAAGGTAAAACAAGCATAATGTTAAATAACTATTGGACTAAAAGAAATAAAATTTTCCAATACAGATTAAAAAAAAATTCAAATTTATATTCTACACATCAAAAATTATGAGATGTGACCAAAATGGTAAAGAGAGAGCAATGCATAACTTATAAGTGTTTATGCTATTTAAAAATAAACATGATAGAAGTGATTAAAACAGTTTAAGAAGTTATTTAAAAAGCATAGTAATCTTATCTTTAAAGAAAAGAGAATCTGATAAAACTAGAAATCATTGAATTAGAATACAGAGTTGATTTGACACATCCATATTTTGTTGAGAAAATGTTAAAATGAAAAGCTCCTTGAAAATCTGATTAAGTGGATATGACACATAAAGAGAAAATGAAAAAAAATCTAATAATACAGTCTTTTTATCATTCACATCCCTAAAACACATCTGGTTAGTAATTCAGCTGACAAATAAACTGTCAGAGACACAGTCTTAAATATTGTTGCCTGATCTCAAAAAAAAAAGGAAAGAAAACATGTAATTAAATTATTTCAAGTTTTCAAACCAGTTCCTGTAGGAAACAAGCATAGTCTTCTGTCTCCTAGATGCCAGTTAGGGAATAGTAGAGACAGGATTCAGATTTAGGTGTGCTTGATCCTTATACTCAATGTCCTATGAGCTTGCACAGAACATTTTTCATACAGTTCTTGGTTTCCAATTTAGTTAACACAAAGGCATCTGGGAGTATCAGCCTGCATGGTTATGGGGGACTTTCTCAAGCAGTCTTCTGTAAATGAGCTCAGGGCCTAGATCACAAGGTACAGGAGAAATCGTATCCTAAGGAGAAATCTAAAATGGAGAATCTATTGGAAGTCGCAACAATAATAAGGATGGAAAGAGGAATGTGTAGGAACAAGTTCCCCTTCCACTAAACTTTGTTGACTAAACGGAAGGCAGATTTGCATACTTTTCAAGGTCCAAATATGGGTGCTGAGAAGCAAGCATACCTGGGCTCCTGGTAAAAGGAACTCCACTCAAGAAGGGCTCCTTGAGGTGGAGATAAGACCCCAATGTAGGAGGCTAGTTGGAAAACTAAGGGCTGTTGGAGGTCCCAAGTGGCAGCTGGATAAGAAGTCTTGTCCTTGCTCAATAGCTGCAGCCAAAATCCCAGCAAAGTATCCTTAAGGAACCTACTTATGGTGCCCTAGGAGAGAAGGAGTTCCTTTTCTAAACCTTCCAACAGATGGTGCCCCAACAGATAGCCCCAACACTAATTCCAGATCATCATTGCTTTGATCAAGTATATCTTGTCTGCTCTTTTCTCTCCTTTTTCCACTCCAGCCTTAAAGGAGCCAGGGCAGAAGCTGGGGAGTGGAAGAGGAGGTAGAGAGATGAAGAAGAAGAAAGTTGACCATACCTACTTTTTCCTTGGGTTTCAGTTTATGGCAGTTAGGACCTAGAAAAAGGAAGAAGCTTTGAGTGAGATAAGAGTCCAGAGTTCTGACATTATATGGATGCAATTTGTTAATTATTGAAACAAGATAAATCTTATGACTAAAAAGACTTTTCAAGTTGCTTCTGGCCTGAGATTTATGCAAGAGATGGCAAAGCATTAACTCATGGAATAGGATTGAAGGGGCAAAAAAAAAAAAAAAAAAAAAAGAAAGAAAGAAAGAAACAATAGGTGCAAACTTCCATTTATAAAATAAGTGATGTGTATATAATGTACAACATGGGGAATATAGTTTTTAATACTGTAATCCATATTTGAAAGTTTCTAGAGACTTAAAAGTCCTCATAATAAGAAAAAGTATTTGTAACTATGTATGGTGATGAATGTCAGCTAGACTTATTATGGTGAGCATTTTGCAATATATACAAAAACAGAATCATTATGTTGTACTTTTAAAACTAGTATAATGTTATAATGCCATTTATACCTCAAAAATAAGTAATAAGACAAAGAAATAATATAGTTGGTCTTGACTTTCATGTTATCAAATCCAACTCATTAAAAAAAGATTTTGTTAATGTTCACTAAAAATCTATCATGTACTAGGCACTTGGTTACAGACATGAGCAGAACATTCATGGCAATTATATTGTGATAATACACTTAGATAGTAGATAAATAATCAATGAAGATATCAACATGAATTTCATGTATTAGAATAAAATTGGAATGATGTGATACAGAAAGTATTAGGGGAATACTGAAGATGGGGTGGTCAGTAGTGGCTCCTCTGAAGAGCTATTTAAGCTGAGGTCAGAAAGACAACAGGGATCCAGCATACAAGTTATGGGAAAAATGCATCACAAGCAGAGAAGACACCTATGAAAAGACATAATATGGACATGAGTTAGGTGCAAGCCAGAAAGAGAAAGGCTAGGGTGTGCTTCAGCACCATGAATAAGGGAGGTAATAGGCTGGAACATAGTGGGAGATAGTGGGAAAGGCAAAAAACCCAGAGACCTCTGTAAGGTAGAGATATAGACTTAGTTTTATCTTGAATGATAGAAAGACAAGATAAGGTTAGGAAGAGAGAATGATGTGATCTGGTTTGCATTTTGCAAAGATCTCTCTGTGTGCTCTATGAAAATGAACAGTGGTGTGCTAGAGCAGATCTCATGGCTCTAAGAATTTATTGCTGAATTTACAAAAATTTTACAAGAAATTTTGTTTAACACAGTCATTCTTGAAATTGACCAGGGCAGAAGTATTTTTACCATGGAAATTGGCAAATGCTGCAAGTCAAGGTTTTCTCCCTCTATTAAACATTTACCAGCACACTAATGAAAATAGATGATAGGCAAGCAAAAAACCTGGGAGACCAGTCAGGAAAGACATCCCATATACATGGATTGGAAAAATTACTATTGTTAAGATGTCCATTAAAAGCCAAAGCCATTTTTAGATTCAGTGAAATCCCTATCAAAATTCCAACGGCATTTTTCACAGAAATAAAAAAAAAAAAAAAAATCTGAACATTTGTATGGATCTAGATAAGACCCTGAATAACCAAAGCAATCTTGAAAAAGAACACTTCCCAATTTCAAATGATATTACAGAGCTGTAGTAATCATTTATTAATCCAGTATGGTTCTGCTTGGAAACAGACACATAGATCAGTGGAACACAACTGAAAGCCCAGAAAGAAAGTCTGACATATACAGGCAACTAATATTTGACAAGGGAGCCAAAAATGGTGGGAAAGGGTAATCAACTCCTCAATAAATGGTGCTTGGAAAACTGGATAATCACATGCAGAAGAATTAAACTGAACCCCTATCTTATACCACTCAAAAAATTAACTCAAAGTGGATTAAAGACTTAAACAGAAGACCTGAAACCGTAAAACTAGAAGGAAACGTAGGGAGAAAGATTCTTGACATTGATCTTGGCGATAGTTATTTTTATAAATATGACACCAAAAGCACAAGCAATAAAAGCAAAAATAAATACCTGATACTACCTCCAACTAAAAAGCTTCTGTACAGGGAAATAAATAATCAACAAAATGAAAAAGCAACCTAACTGGAAAAAAAAAATACTTGCAAACCATATCTGATAAAGGGTTAATGTCTAAAATATATAAGGAACTCCTGCCACTCCATAGCAAAAAATCAAACTGTCCCAATAAAAAATGAGCAGAGGACCTGAGTGGACATTTTTCCAAAGAAGACATACAGATGGCCAAGAGGTACATGAAAATATGCTCAATATCACTAATAATCACAGAAATGCAAATCAAAACTGCAGTATCGCATCACACCTGTTAGAATGGCTATTATCAAAAAGACAAGAGGTAACAAGTGTTGGTGAGGATATGGAGGGAAGGGAACCCTTGTGCACTGTTGATAGGGATGTAAAGTGGTATAGTCACTATGGAAAAAATTATGGAGGTTCCGCAGAAAATTAAAAATAGGACTACCAGCAATCCCATTTGTAGGTATTTATTCAAAGGGAATGAAGCCAGGAACATGAAGAGATATCTGTACTCATGTTCATTGCTTCTTTATTCAGAGAAACCATAATATGGAGACAACTTAAGAGTATCAATGGATGAATGGATAAAGAAGACGTGGTTATGTATGTGTATGTATGTGTGCGCGCACACACACCCACACACACACTATTTAGCCAGGGGAAAGAATGAAATCCTGCCATCATGTGTAACAACATAGATGGGTTTGGGGACATTATGCTAAGTAAATAGAGAAAGACAAATATTGTATGTCTGTTGATACATGTAATCTAAAAAAAAAGCCAAACTCAGGAACAGAGAGTAGATGGTGTTTACAGGGTGAGTTGGGGGAAATGGGCAGATTTTGTTCAAATGTTATTGTAAGAAAAGTAAGTTCTGGGGATTTAATGTACAGCATGATGAGTAAACAATACTGTATTGTATACTTGAGAGTTGCCAAGAAAGTAAATCTTAAATGTTCCCACTCCAAAAAAAAAAAAAAAAAAAAAATTATATGAGGTGACAGAGGTGTTAACTAACCCGACTGTGGTTATCACTTTGCAATATATAAGTGTATCAAATCATCAACTTGTATAATTTGCACTTATATGGTGTGGTCTGTCAGTTAAATCTCAATGAAGCTGGAGGGGGACCCCAAACCTACAAAATCAAACGAATAAATCTAATAATCCAAAGAAGATCCCATTTTATGCTGCTGTTGTTTCTCCTTTCACCATTTGGTGTCGCTGTGGAACATGGATTCATTGAAGCATGGTGAAGTCCTTCAGAACTGCGGAAGCATGATGGTGACCCAGATACATATGGCTAAACAGCTGGCTCTCCCGTAGGTACTTATAAACTGTCACAAACACAGTAGTTAATTGAGGTCAGAATTACTTGCCTGACAGTGATTTCTCAAGACTTGAAAGTTGAAGTCAGTCTTCCACGGGGTTCCACGGAGCTGCAGTATCGCTCCACTGTCCCTTTCGCTGTGCACATCCAGGGTCACAGCTCTTTATGACATCATTTCCCAGTGCACAGAAGTCCTTCAGCAATTCCAAAACCTATTCCAGTTCCTGCTCCAGCTCATATGACATTTTCTTGTTCAGATGGACCAGAGAACAAGATATTGACATGATTTGTTGCACTTGGGAGATTAAAAGTAATTTATTTTTTGCTTTTGATTGTTATAGTAGTAGTATTTCTGCCATTCACTTTTTAAGAGAAATCTTGTAAAAAGCATGCTTAAAAAATCCTTGATTTAGTCACGGAATCCTTCATTGTCTCCATGCAGATGAATCAATATCATACTCCCGAAACATTTCTTAGTCTTCCCATTGCTTTGCAAATTGTCGATCTAGTGCATACCATTCTCAGCCAGTTAGAACAATAGTCAGAGTGGCTTTATAGCACTGCGGAGAGATGGATGGCCATCTTCTTCTAAATTGTGCCAGCTGCCCAGTTTGTTACTGTCGTAATGAGTCTAGCCTCCCGGGAAATGAAGTGCTCTGTCATGCACTGATCATGCTTACAAGATCTCTTCATCCTTTTCTTTTAGTATCAGACATTGGCATTCACAGTTTATTAGTAATAATGCTGGAGGTGGAGTGGATGGTGCATACCAGGTCTTTGCAATGAGGTCTGGTAGGTTCCCTCACGGATAGAGCGAGAGAAGAGTTCCCGTGGACCTGCTATGACCACCTTCTCCCTCCACCTCATGCTCCTATCAAAGAGACATCATAATGCATAACAGCTGGACCATTTGAACAAACTTTGGATTTGGTCTCCAAGGCTTCAGGTCTTGCCTCAAATGGATTACCTTTGTTCATTGGGTTTTGATTGGTGTTTGTTTACTTGGGTTCATTTGCATAAAATTCAAACTGAGTGCTTTTGTTCTTTTAACGTGTGAATTGTGTCTTCTTCCCCAAAATTCCTTTGTTAAGTCTTAACCCCTAATGGGACCATATTTGGCGACAGGTCTTGGGATGAGGTGATAAAGGCCAAAGGAGGTCATAAGGGTGGGGCGCTAGCCTGAGAGGATTAGGGAAAGAGCCCCCATAACTCTGTCACGTGAGGAAGCTATCTGCAGAGTAGGAAGAGGTCCTCCAGGATCTGACGACACTGGCACCTTGATCCCAGACTTGCAGTCTCCGGAGCTGTGAGAATAGAAATTTCCATTACAGTCCCCTGGCCTGTGTTATTTTGTGCAGGTAGCCTGAGCTACATGGGAAGGCAGATGTCCTTGTCCTCTGTCCCCATGCACTGCCTTATGAGAATGGACAGCCATTAGCAATAGTAAAGGTTTCTGGGGGAAGGATAGAATGCCTCTCAGGTACCTTATCACAAGTTGTAATGTTTCCCTTAACTTGCCTTGGTAAAATAAATACAGATGTGTGATAAAGGAGTGAACCTCACTTTGTAAACTTCTATTACTTCTTCATAGGCTCACCAAACAGGTCCAAACAGGCTATTACATAGAATAGCTCATTAGTATATCTCTTTCTCTGCCTATCATATCTGCATCTGATATTGTTATAGATTTGAAATGTATCAATTTTTCCATGATGTCTAATTTTATTAAAATTCCTTATCACATTTGTAATTCCTTGTTTGCTGTTTTCCCAGTTGTACTGTACAAGGTTTATATCTGTTTAGCTCAAGAATTTATCCCCAGTAACTACCACAGTACTTGGCAAAAAACAAGTGCCCAGTGAATATTTTTTGAATGAATGAAATTGAATAAATGAATTCCTGTTTCATCATGTCATAATATCTTTTGGGGCTCAGGCCAAAATCCTTCACATCTCAGTTAAACTGACAGCTCTGTATCTCCTGGCAAGATTATAGGAGATCAGAAATAAAGATGTTTGGATGCACGCACTCCGTTTAAGGCAGGAGGAATATTTAAACAGAATCTAATCATCCATGTCTCTATTTCTCTGCCTTTTTTTTTTTTTTTTTACCCCTAATTCAACCCACATAAAAAGTATTTAATATCCTTTTACCCTTCCCTCCATTTTAGGGACTCCAAGTTAGATGACTACTGTCTACCTTAGTTCAGTCCTAGAAGATGAATCTGATCGAGCATATCTAAAGGCTGAACGAAGAGGTTAGCAGTAAATGGATCTAGTCTCTGCATAGCTCTGTCTTCGTGTACATCCTTAGGAACTTATGCCCTGTGGATTCATCCAAAATCTGAAATTATTTTGTCCAGCATGGCATTTAGTAAGATTAATTATTTTAAAACGTGCATGTAATTGAGTTCATTAAATTGTCACCTCTCCATTATCCACAAGTTTGATTATGCATTGTGAAATGGAGTCCGATTCTCTGTACTGAATGACCGTCACACCATGATGAAGGGAGAGTAGATCTGTGCTTTTAGGGTCCCGGGGGCAGGCAGAGAGAGCTGAACACTCCAGCACCTGGAGAATGTCCCTGCTTTCAGAAATAAAGGGCACTAGTGTCATTGTGGGGATTCATAGTTTTTCTAGTTTTTTCTCTTTCCTGTCTCCTTTCTTTAGCATGGGCTCTCAGTACATTATCCCATTTTATTGATAAACAGTCTAATGATGAAATATATGCCCTTATCCCTTTTACATGGTGTGTGTGTGAGAGAGAGAGAGAGATAGAGAACCTGCTATGTGAAATTTCACAGATGTGAGTGACACCATTTTATTCTCCCCTTCTGCCTCTGGCCTTTCAACCTCTGCTTTGGAGCCAGTTTTTCTCTAGCTGCTTGGATGACATTCAGGTGCCTCCTGTAGTTTTTGTTGTTGTTGGTTTTTTGATTTTTGTTTTGGTTTTTTTTGGGGGGGGGGTTTGGTGGTTGTTGTTGACTTGAAATGAAAACATTCTCTGGTTATTATTAGTCACTGGAAATCTCATTTCAAGTTTAAATGTCTATTCTTAAGCAATAGTCAAAATTCTGAAATTAGTGCTGAGTCCCCCACTTCTTTCCTGTCCCAGGTTCTGACAGCCTGCAGAGAAGGGAAGATATTTTTTCTCATTGGCCCTTCACAACTCTCCAGGTATTTGATCATTCAACCAACTCAGATCCTCTCTTGGAGTCCTACTTCCTCACTAGATGGCTCTCTTGGACAAATTCCTTTAAGATGATTTCAAGCTTACTTTGTCTTCTACAAGGTCCACATTTGGTCCATGCAAAAAACTCATCGCAAGGGTTGTCCTAGCTTCTGTGGTTACATTCTGAGAATAAGAAAAAGGTGACCCCTTGGGAAAGGTGCATCCTTATATCCTTGTAGAGCACATATTCCTAGTCAGTGACTCCTTTGTGCAAAGAAAAGTGCACCCCTTGTAGGGGGCGATGAGGTCTTACCCTTGTGGACCAGAGAGAGGGTATGTTTCAGCCTCCACTTGACCGCTCTGTCAAGCACGTTTATGCAGCACACACATGGTGCAACCTTGTATGTGCAAGGCAGGCGTGGGCCTGTGCATGTCTCGCCTGGTTCTCTGGTCGGGGTCAGAGCAGCTAACTAGCCACAGCCATCTGCCTTTGGGCTTTTACTGGATCCAGCTCCAGTCTCTGTGCTCCTTGTACCCCAGAGACACAAACCACATTCTCTACATGCTTCTACCTGTCACACCCCACTGCCTCGGAAAGGCTGACACCCCTTCTCCCTGCAGGGAGAGCAAAGACCACTGCCCTCTAACAACTCTTTCTTTCTCTCTCCCTCTCTCAAAAAAAAAAAAAAAAAAAAAAAAAAAAGCCACTCTCAACTCCTACAACATTAACCCCTTTATTTCTCTAGAGTAGTGTTGCCCTTATCAAACTGTTGGGGTCACCTCCTTTACAAGTCGAGTTCAGGTGGTCAAGCACCTCACTTTGGGCTGTATAGATGGCTGTCACTTATGTTTCATTGTAGCCTGTTGTGTTCTCAGTCAAGAAGGAGATTTTTAAGAAGCTCCATTTTAATATCTTCTCACATTCATTAAAAAAAAAAAGCCAATATTCCCAGTGTTTCAGTGCTTTTACTTACATCCAACCAGTTCAGATATCTGTAGACTGCTATTATGTCATCTCTATCACCTAGCCTGCTTTCCACTGCCTCCTCCTCAAAATGACAGTGGCTTTCAGACTTTTCCCCGTCCTGACTTCCTCTTTGGTCATAGTCTAATTTGCCATGGTCCTTAAAATGTTGACCTGTAATTGAACATAATACTCCAGATGTGGCTTGATCAGAATATAGAAAGACGATTACTTCCCATAAACCAGAAATTACACTTTTATTAATGCAGTCTAAGATCCTTGGCTTTTTAGCAGCCACATCACACTGAATTACAGAGTTGACTGTAATATAGAATAATATCCAATTTAAAGCAAGTGCTATTCCCCTGCCAGCTGGATAGGGTTTCCCATTTTAATGGAGCATTTAAACCAAAATGAGGTTAATATGTGACCAGAGGTGGCATTAGACCACCAAAGCACGTTGTGCTCCTAAATTGGTTGACTAATAAGTGTCACAAATCAGCTCAAGTGAAACTGGAAGTGTCAACTACCTTGACTACTTGTCAACAGGAGGAGAAATTGGGGTGGTAGTGGTAATAAACAAGTCATTTTTTCAGAATTATTCATAGGTATTTTGTCTGAAGGAATAGGCCTATTTATTACATGACTTGCTCTCTTCAGATTTTAAAGTGATATTTAAAATTCACCCCTTTTTAATTTTTAAAAACAGCATGTTTCTGATTTTTAAAATATGTGTTCATTGTAGAAATTTAGAAAAAATGGCAAAGTATAAAGAAGAAAAAAAATAATATATATCCACTACTTTAGTTAACTTTTTTTTAGCACAATGCTGTTTTGTTTGAAATTGCTTTTGCAGAAGGGAACAGTCACCTGAATGAACACAGCTTTCTGACACTAATCTTTATTATAGCCAAAGGTAAATTCCACTGAGTTTCTTGAACCAGGAAGTGTTTTCCTGAACAATGCTCATGGAGGACATGACTCATAATTTATTATGCAAGAATTAGAGAAATATGATCCAAATTTGTCTGTATCTATTAGAACCATATGGCACTACATATTTGTAGGTAAAAAGTAGTTGAATATTAGGAATCTATGAGATGGTTCAATGTAGTCAATTTGTGGCAACCTTGCAAAGAACTTCTTAAATTCTGTGACTATGAAGATAATTTTTCTACTTTTGATGCAAGGAGCTCCACTTGGCAGGAGAGTGACAGAGACTGGAAACAAACAAGCTGTCCACACCTATGTTTTTCCATGAGTAAAATGCAAAGACTAACAAGGTTTAACAAATGTTGATGTGCAAAGCATATTTTAATACACCTCTAATGTGTTTGGTAACGAGGACTTGGGTGCTATATTTCTAACTCTGAGTCTTTGGTGGTACTTCTCTGTGCTGTATTCTATTTCTAATGCAGACTGTGCTGACCAGGAAATGTAGATTAATATCCTCAGGAGGGTTGAAATAACTTGGGAGTTTCTTTGGTGCCACTCGTTTACATTTTAAGGAAGCTCCAGGTCTGTATGTCCAAGCAAACACATTTGCAAAGAGGTTAAATAAAACATCCCTCTCTTGATCCACATAAAATATCTTAAAAAGAATAACACAAGTCAAATTACTGATACCAGCCTTCCACGTGGGCAGCACTTGAGTGAAACAGAAATACATTTTTTTGTGTTGTGATTATTGCTTAGTGATCAACTGTTCAATTGAATTAGCCTTCGTTTTCCATTTCCTTGCCTCTCAAAGCATAATTAAAGCCTGATGTCACATCTCACTCGAGGTCTCATCAATAACTTCCACTTAACCACTTTTAAGAAGACAGTCAGCCTTTGGGCTCAGACAAGGAGGCTACAATTCACAACTTACTGTTTCGATGACCCTTAAAAGCCATCCCTGGTCAATAATTCAAACCAGTGTCCAACTCTCTGTATAAGGGGGAAGGAATTAACCTTTTGTGCCCTCCTAGCAATGTTGCATCTAGGTAATGTAAATCATTTAGATTGAAAACATAACAAGATAAAGAACAGATTCTTTTTCTCTGCACATGGGTGAAGTGGGCTGTCTAAGAAAAGCAAAGCAGTCATTTCCCTGATGCTGGAAATGGAAAGAATGAACAATGCTGTGGTTGAGCTGAACGCTGCTCATTGTAATGGCCGGTGTTGGAAATAGAAGAGGTCAGAGCAGCGCTGAATCGCTGCAGTGCTTGCCAAGAAGCAGATCGCCTGGAAAACTAATGCCCTTTGAGCTATTATACTAAAGCTTGTTTCATTACTTACAATAAACAAATCCATTTCTATTTGTTACCTCCATTAATCTCCTCCAAAACTCGGGTATTCTACCTGCTTTACACAAAGGAAACTGAAGCTACAAGACTTTAAATGACAAATTGGCTGGTACACCGCGAAGGCAGAATTTGAATTCAAAACTTCTGATTCCATGATCTGTGCTTTTCCCACTAATCCCACAGCTGTTGAAGTGGTCTGGAGTGTTCTCCACAGAAAGCCAGGTGGGGAAGTACATTGGAGGCCAGATGGTGGAGAGGTTCATCTCCCATCTGTGGTGGATATCACAGAGTTGACGACCTTTTAACAAATGAGGATGAAGCCAAATCCATTGTCAGATTTCAAGTCAGCAGGAATATCAGCATGAGACTTGACAAGTAATTGTAAAGCTTAGTGCAATCACTTTACATTTTTTGGAAGTCATAAAATTAAGGTCATGTATATATATTTTTCTTTTTTTTTTTTTAACAGAATCCAAATAGTTCAGAAGGTATAAAATGTAAACTCAATGATCTCCCCATCCCAATTTTTCACTCTCATGCCCACTCCCGTTCTTAAACTGCGAACATCTGAACTGTGTCTCATTTTAGTTAATCTGGTGCTTATCACCAGACTTGTAAATAGTAGGCTCACATTTAACTCTGCTCTTTGACTTATCCATATATAGCGTTTCTTTAAATTGTAAGGATTGCCCTCCAGTCCTTTGTGTTTTTAAAATAATAATGACATATGTATTTTATAGTAATTGTACATTAATTTAATTATAATTTGATAATGTGTTAAAGATAATATATGTTAAACATAAAATGTTTATTAGATATTATGTATTATTAAGTTTTGTTTTTCGTTCAAATACCTCTGTAATCCTAAATGATATACTTGGTTGAATACCCATATGTGACTGACTCACTGGGAAGTTTGACAGCAAGCTTTCCTATATGGGTAGGGCTTCTGGATGGGAGGCTTCACCTCAGGGTAAATGGGAAGATAACAACTTTACGTGAGAGGACTTGCCATAGAGCTAGATCCAACTTATCGCATTACAATGTGGAAAAATTATTAGCTTAGGCAGACACAGGATAGCTTCTCTATTTGATGATTAATGTGGAAATATTCTGTGTATTACATCTCATTGGTAGATGTTGACCTTGTTAAATCAGTAGATATAGGCAATCATGTCCTGGTCAAGAAGAAGAAAAATTTTTGTCCAGAAAGATACTTAATCTAGAAATGATAAAGGGGAAGAGGCAGTTCTTGGGGCCCTGAGAAAGGGGAGTGGGAAGGTGGTTCCCAGTATTGTAGTCATCAAAAGGCTGTGAAAATTGAGATTTCACACCAGGGGTCAAAGAGGAAACAGCGAGTCTGCAAGGTCTCAAGCATGTTTTGGCATGTTTTCTGTCTTTCTCCCACTGGCAGGTTTTGGAACAGCATAGATAAACCAAGTGTTTTGGGATCAACTTTGATTTGCTTGTATGACTAGCTAACTCTTTGAAGGAAACATGGATGTGAGAAATTACGGAGACCATTCTCCTGGAGGTTTCTATGAATTAAGATTGGATTGCTTGAAAGTGTGTAGCAGTGGACTGCTCTCCCTGTCTGGTACTCATTGTCTCAGAGTATTGAGCACCCTCAGATAAAGTCAACACACACACACTCACACATACATACACTCAAACACACACAGATATGTAGAAAGTAAACTTCTGTCTTTTATATAACTGCTCTTAGAGTAATAAGCTTTGGTCAAGATTTTGCTCTTCTCTTTCTATGTTGCCAGTCTTCATCAGATAGAATCATCACACAAGATTTTGTTTTGAGATATCTCTCTTAAAACAGATATATGGCCTCTGGATTGCAAGGAGTTATTTTTTATGATGTACACAAAGTTGGGTATCCATAGATACTACATTTGATTTGTTCAGAAAAACTGAAAAGATTTCAAAATAGAATAATGGTTTCATTTTGCCCATGAAAACTGACCCTCCATGCAACTTCATGAGTTGAGTGGAGGTGGCCCCTATGGATAGAAAGTCTATAATTTATATATTTGGGGTAGATAGAACTTTACAGTCTTACTGGATTTAATGTTTGTGTGAGCAAAAATATTACCAGATTAATTTATAAGGACCAAAAAAAACTTTATAAGAGTATGTTTCCTGATTTGGGGCTTAGAAACTGGTCAGCAGACTTAATCAGCAAGTATTTAACGGCTAACTGATGGTCTTGAAGGTGCTTGGGCTCTGTATGTTTCTCCCAGACAACATAAACTAAACAAAGAAGAACTTCTCCGAAAACACATTCTACACTAAATTATCAAATATTTGAAATGAGAAGATTTATGGGAGGTTTTATGTTTGCTATTTTAGCATGGCCTATCCTCTTTCATTTATTATTTTTTTTTCCTTTATATAACAGGTCAATAAATTTTACCTGAGTAATAAAGCAATTTTGTGGAAATCAATCTCCAGTCCTGATTTATTCTGAGTGGTTTGTGTCAGCGACTAGGAGATGATTCACAAGATATCCCTGCCGTTTGTCTGCCAGAGGGGTCTGAAAGGCTGGCCGGAGAAGTTGTATCTAATCCTCCTCAGTAACTCATCCCCTGAGAGTCTCCATTCAGCTGGCTCTTGAAATGACTTGGGTGACTACATGTGGGAACAGGGACTTAGAAGGAAGAAGGAGAGAGAGAAAGAGGGGGATGGAAGAGAACGGCGAAGGAGAGAGGGAGAGAGTCAGAAAGAAAAAGAGCAAGAGAGCATTTTAATTTGATCCAGTAGAAACCAGTTTTTGGTGTGCATGTTAGGGTTGGGTGTTTCCTACCAGAATGAAACAAGCGATAATTGGTGGATTAGCAGAAGGGCCAGACTTACTAAAGGAAATGCGGTAATTTTCTCAACTGAAGTAGAAGCTCACAGGAGGCAGTTCCATAAACAATTTCAATGTGGGACTTAACAGCTGTCTTTTGCAGCCACTCACAGTTTTAATATGGCAGGAAAAGATGGAGAGCAACATTCTAGAATCTTCTTTTGTCTTTTCTTTTAACATACACACACGCACGTGCACACACACATGCACACCAGGCAAATGCTTTAATGGTTAACTCTTTAGACTTTGGTTTGAGACAGATTGAAAAAAATAATAATAATAACACAAGGTGCCAGCAAAAACCACAGGTCTGGCTGGCAAGTGGAGCAGACCTGTAAAGGGCTTTTATCTTCTGCCCATCATCTCAGAATGTCTTGTTTACCCCGCCGAATCTTGGTCAGGCACCATTACTGCGCTTGTGTCCTCAGCACTCTTGTGAAGAAAAAATTAATTCTGAATTAGTGGCCCCATAACTGCCTGTTCTTCACATTATCTGTCAGGAAAATAAGCAGACAATAGCTAGCTAAGTGGATTTCTGTAAGCTGCCATTCAAAGGAGAAGGGACAGGTGTTCAATGGGGCTTCTTTCTTTCCTCAACTGCTATTTAACGATACGTACAAGAGGAGTTTAATTGCCTGCACCCACCTGCACCCTTGTCATTTCTTGGTTTTATTGGTTTTAATGAAAATATTAAGTGCACTCTAGTAACAGTGGCTAAGTGACATTTTGATTGAAATATACAGGGAAATGTATAATGGAAGCAGGCACTATTACAGTTTTAATAGAAACCGAAAGAAGTAACATCCAGGACAACATTTTTGCTATTGTTATGCATATAGCTAGTCCTGAGAAGGGTAATTGGGGACTGAAAAAAAATGGTTGTTGTTTAAGAGTCTTTCACCTTAGCTACCTTTCTTTCTTAGAAGAATGAAGTGGCCTGGCTTTGGCATTTTTCTTTTATTAGGTACTCATGAGATAGCATCCGTCATCAAGTATGCATTGGACTACCTTTCCTCTTCTCTAGAATCACAATTTATTCGTTTCTGGAGAGAACTTGGATTTATGGATAAGAGTATGGGATGAAAACAATGATTCATTGCAGCTGACCAGGTGGAAAAGGGGCTTTCTAACCAGCTGGCAAAGACTTGTGCTTGCCAGAGCCCATCTCCTAGACTCAAAATTGAGAAAGAAAACAGTCGAAGTAAAAATGATGCCATGAATCATTCTCAGTGCATGTAATGGCTTTAAGTTTTACTGTAGTTAAATTTTGTTCATTATAAGAAGAGTAGATTCTTGTTTAATGAATACAAAACAAATTGAAAAAACCATCATTCTCAGAGAACATATATGCACATACAGGCACCCACACAAATTACCCCTTAGAATTTTAACTGCTAGGATACAGAATTAAAGATCTCATACATTTCACATATTTTTATTTAAATTTAGAATATTTTCCAGAGAGCATGGAGTGGCAGAGAACAATTTGTCCTTCATTAAGAAGGTCCCTAAGTGTAGATAGTCATGTAAAAGAGCATTAATGTGCATACATTTTCTTCAGTGAGTTCTCTGTTCATCCATGATTTAAAAAAAAAAAAATGTGAAAGGTTTATAATATATTATAATGCTAAAGGTTAAAATAGAAATCCTGCAGGACATGTGTTCCATACCTGAGCATACATGTAATTATCCCTGGTATTTATTTTTTGTCCATTACACATCTATACAGATAATCTTATTCATTCATTCATTCTTTATTCATTGGTTGGTTCATTCATTCATTCATTCATTCACCTATCCCTTCACTGTATTAGAATCTTTGGGTTACAAGTTGTGAAACATTCAACTAAAATTGCCCTAAGAAATAAAGGTCATTTGCTAACTCATAACAAAATGTCCTGAGGCAGAGCAGTTCCCTGTTTGATGGTGTTACTTAACAGTCATCAAAGAACTAGATTGTCTTCGTATTTCTTTTCATTCATTTAAGACTGTTGCTTTTCATGTCTGTGCTTCCCTCTCTCTTTTCAAAGATTTTATTTATTTGAGAGAGAGAGAGAGGGAGGGCGAGCAGTGGGAGGGGCAGAGGGAAAGGGAGGGGTAAAGCAGACTCCCTGTGCGCTAGGAGCCCATTGTTGGGCTCAGTCCCAGGACCCAGATGAGCCAAAGACAGATGCCGACTGAGCCACCTAGATGCTGACTGAGCCATTCCCTCTCTTTATTGCGGATTAGTCAGAGGTATCCCATTCTTAAGAGACAATACCCAAAGGCAGGAAATTTGAGCATCTTCATTTTTATTTGGCAGAAAATCCAAGAAAGCCCAGGTCCTATTGATAAAACTGGATCACAGGCCATCCCCTTAAGCAATCCTGGAAATAAGTCTTGGGATTTCCATTATTAGCTTAGACCAACCATGATTTTGGCTGGGCTAGTAGAATGTTGGTAAATGTTTAATAATCTGTTCTCTGGGGAGGAAAAAAAAATAACAAGGACTGATTATAGCACTGGCTGGTTTCCATGGTACAAGTATTCTTATCATGGCTGTTTTAGGCTACCGACCTGACTTCACCATGGGAGAGCTGGGAAGAGGTATGCATAACTGGCTCCCACAAACCAGTGTGAAATTTCTCCAGCACATCACCAGGCTGGGTCCATGTTCCCTGGCCTGTTGTCACCCACCACCCATCTAAAGTGGGGGGATTTTAGACAGAAATAAGGGGAAACTGACATGTTACCTGCAATGTCTGCCAGATCTTTGTGTTCATTCATTTAACACATGATTTTGATGCCCTTTCGGTGTCAGATATTAAGGATAAGTACTAGACATCTTTGAGGGAACTACCTTAAACAGAGAATCTTCTCATTCCCACCATTCTTACTGATGGAGCTCTGAGCATTTTACCATGTGACTGCTCCCCATTTCCCTCCCAATTATAATTGACCTGATTAGGAAATATGTTTAACCTGGTAATAGGGCTCTGCACAGGGAAGACGTGGACAAATCAGACATTTGAAGTAATTTATTGTATTTAATGTTGGACCTAATAGGTTTGGTTGAATTAAGGCAAGCTGATTTATGCAATATGAATAATCAGTAGACTGTGATCAAAAAAGGGAAAATGGAGCTGGTCATCAGAGAATAGAAAAATAAGAGATGTGATGGGGTCAGAAATGTATGAAAAGAATGATCTCAATTCCTGACTTTTGGTTCTAATCTACCTGAGGCTCAGTGAGTGGTACCTTCCTCCCTTTCCATGAAACCTTAAAATATATCCTTGTAGCCCACCATTTTATTTCCTCCATCAATTATAGGGATTTTTAAAAAAAGATTTTATTTATTAATTTGACAGAGAGAGATCACAAGTAGGCAGAGAGAGTGGAGGGGAAGCAGCTCCCTGCTGAGCAGAGAGCCCAATGCAGGCCTTGATCTCAGGACCCTGAGATCATGACCTGAACCAAAGGCAGAGGCTTAAACCACTGAGCCACTCAGGCGCCCCCATGGGAATTTTTTTAACAATTATTTTTATTATCTCAAATGAGTTCCCATTCATTGTAATCAAAACAGTCTTTTTAAAAAAAGATTTTGTTTATTTATTTGTTCATTTATTTAGAGAGTTCACTCAAGCAGAGAAGGGGCAAAGGGAGAGGGAGAGAATCTCAAGCAGACTTCCTGCTTACTGCAGAGCCCAATGCAGAGCTCAGTCTCATGACCCTGAGATCATAACCTGAGCTGAAACCAAGAGTTGGATGCTCAATCAACTGAGCCACCCAGGTACCCCCACAATCAAAATAATCTTAATTAGAATAGAGCACAGCAGTGAGCATGAACCTTCTCCTTCCGTGAGCTCATGTCTAGCAGTGGAGATACAGAAATAAAGCAGCAAAGACTGTGTAGTGCAAAAATGCTTCACTTAAAGTACACAAAATAGTGGGAGCACACTGGAGGGATACTTTTGCCTAGTCTGCAGGGAGCAGGAGAATATTTTAAGAGTTGCAGAGTTCCTTTAGATTGTTGTACCATCGGGAGAAATTTTGTTCACTCTAATTATAAGACTATGTTTCAGGTATGAAGTTTTTGGTCTTAACTCTATCCCTATTCTTTGCAGATTCCAGATTCTGGGGTGTCTTATTGGACTGCTCTTAGACCCAAAGAAAGGAGATAAGGAGTTGTCATTACCACCTCTAGGTCAAACAGAAACTTGAATAAAGAAGGGAAAACGCATGTCTCACACACCTTTCACATGGAGCACATTGCACAAGGGACATTAAGGAATGGATGTGGTGTCATTATTTTCTCTAAAGTAGTTCTGAGGAATAAGGGTGTTCAGATACAGTACAAGCGAAGCCAAAATTTAAAAAAAAAAAAAAAAGATAAGAAAAAAATTAGAAAATATTCTCTAAAACACCTTTCTTCTGAAGTAAGAGGAAGGAGTCCTGCCTTGTGTAGATAAAAGAGAATGTGTGGCTCCCTAAATACAGTTTTCTGTTTTAAGGGATTTCTGGCACTAGATTAAATCCCTCTAGTGAATATAGACCATCCATTCTGCAGATGCATTTTTAGGGAAAATGCAAAAAGAATCAGTTCTTTATTTCATGCAAACCCTTCCTCTGCTCTGCTGTTGGCCTTGCTGGCTCAGTTCCCATTTATGCAGTTACACCATGAATATCTGAAGCTCACCCTGCTGTCCCTTCAGTTGGTTAAGGGGTTCTTCTATACCTCTCCTTTAACAATCTGTTAAGTGGTTGTAGGACCGTTACTATGTTTGCTGCATCTTCTGTTATGACTGAAGCCATCTAAGAGCCACATATTAATAGCAGGCACTACCAGCACTGGATGGCAGAAATCATGCAAGTGTGTTAAAAAGGTCTTTGGCTTCCAATGAAAGAATGCAGAGGATTTTAGGGCAGTGAAACTATTCTGTGACAACATCACAATGGCTATGGACCATTCTCATTTGGTCCAAGCCCATAAAATATACAATACCAAGAATGTTCCCTAAAGTAAATCATGGACCCTCAGTGATAATGATGGGTCAGTGTAGGTTTGTCAGTTGTAAAAATTGTATCACTCTAGTGGGAGAGGCTGGTAATAGGGAACGTATGCATCAGAAAAGGCAGGGAGTATGTGGGAAGTCTCTGTGCCTTCCCTCAGATTTGCTGTGAACCTGAACATATGCTAAAAAATAAATCCTGTTATTAAAAAGAGAAGGCACATGCTAACAGTTTGAGAGCTTAGGCAAGACGGTGGAGCATGGCCTTATTCAGACTCAGCTGAGAATATGTGTGTCAGGCAACTTAAATTTTTTGCCACTCTGCACATATCCACAAAGACCATGGAAGTACCATTTGATTTGGGATTTACAAATGAATTTTAGAAAGTGGGCAAATTTACAAATACTGGATTCATGAATAATAAGAATCAACTGTATATCCAGCCTGATTCTGAGTTAGTCTCACCGCGATTCTTAATTAGCAACAGGTATTTGGTTTACAGTAGATTATATCTATCATTTCTATAATTTTAATATGAGAAGCTAAATTTCTTTTTCCTCCTATGATCTCTGTGTTGACTCTTAGATTGATTTGCTTTCAAATAATATTTCTACCACTTATTACCAGTGTGTCCTTGGATAGGTTGTTTAATCTCTTAGAACTTTAAGTTTGTTATCTATAAATGGGAGGGAAATAACACCTAACCCTACACAATTGTTGTGAGAAGTAGGGAGATGATGATAATAAAACCACCACCACCCTACCTGGCCCATTACCTACTCTAATGCCTACTCCAATGGTTACCAAAGAAAGATAATTAGGTCCTGTGAGTTTGACATAGGCACATGCAGAAGCTCATTTATGTAGTCAGTCTTTTAGTCATTCATTTATTCATTCATAATTCAATATTTACCGATATTTAGACTATGTCAGATACTAAGCAGGTGCTAACAGTGCGAAAACTAACATTGAATGGAATAAGGAGCTATCTAAACAAATCACATAAAATGAAAATACATGTTTGGTTCAAGGCAACACAGACTGGTTGTGGTTGTGATTAGAGAAGACTTCACAGAAGAGGCAGAGGCTATGTTAACTATGAGGCTATGCTAAACATTAAGGAGGTGTAAGAATTTACTACATGAACAATACGAAGAATCATATTTTAAGAAGAGAGATTTGTATAAAAGCTATGACATAAAGAGAATATGACACATTTTGAGCGAGAATTTTGATATCCTGCAACCTACAGTTCAGTGACAAAAGAAGGAGCAGGACATGTCAGAGAAAACCAAGTCAGTCTGGCTGAATACTTTAAACTTTATTCGGAGGTCAGTGGAGAAAACCAGCAAAACGGTTAAAATAGGGATTGATATAATTCAACTTGCACTTATGACACTCACTTGGTCACTGATGCAGAAGAACATTTGGAGGAGCAATACTGAGAAAAGAAGACAGTTTATGAGGTCATGATACTAGTTCATTGTGAAGAGGTTGGGAACTAACTGGTGGCATGGCAATAAATGAAGATTCACCCAAATGAGAATGAATAGAAACTATTTATCAGAACTTGCTAGGGCAAGGGAGTTAGCCACCGTCTCTTGCATTTGGCAGAGACTCAAAGGCAGGCGTAGCAGTGGGAAAGCTTACAGTGGAAAGAAGGGGAAAGCTTCCAGTGCACTCTGAATGAAGGTGGTTGACATGTGAAAGCTGGAGGTAGGCAGCTAACAAGAAGCAGACCGTAATGTGTGATTGGTGAGCGGTACACAAATGGCTTCCTCTGGTTGGTCTTAAGTTAGAAGTGGGGGACAGATGAGAGAAGCTGTCAGTTTTTAGTCAAGTCCTGGCATTTTCGACCAAGGGTTATGCTTGATAGAAATATTAGTTAGACTTTGGAGTCATTACAGTAGGTAGTAGGTTGCCTTCCTGGGCTAATTGCTGCAGGTTTTGGATCAGAATTCCATTTTTACATAGTCTGGCCACTGTCTGCCTACATAGTCATTCTCTAAGTGGGTAGTGCATTTTAGGAAATCGTAAGAGACCACTGAGATAGAAGATAAAACTCATATTCAGACAAGAGCTGTGATTTGCCCATGGTCACATGTCACAGAGAGTGTGGTGGGGTAAGAATGAAAATTCTTTGATTCTCTCTAGTTCAATTACTGATTTTCTACATTCCATCTAAATGACCTGATTAATAGGTATATAATAAGAGATGAAAGGATGAAAAAGAAAATTCCTGTTCTATGTTAAGGGCAGAAGTAATTTAGATTAGTAAATACGAGCATGTTCTAGTCTTCCCATAATCTCCGTAAGGGGGAAACTCTTCACTGCACTTCAAAATATTATCTCCTGTCCTCAAAACATGCTCTTTTTCATCAAGTGCATTATGGTTTTTCTACTATTATGTGCTTTATTCTGTGTATTTTGCACAAACTTGGAACTAAAATAATAAAGTAGAAACTGAACAAATGGAACAGTTTTTATTTGGATGAAGTGCCTCAACCTGTATGTCTTACCTCAAGGAAAAGCTACTTTATTTAAATTTTATTTTATTTGACACAGAGAGAGAGAGAGAGAGAGAGAACAAGTAGGCAGAGAGGCAGGCAGAGAGAGAGGGAGAAGCAGGCTTCTCTCTGAGCAGAGAGCCCCATGCGGGACTGGATCCCAGGATCCTAAGATCTTGACCTGAGCTGAAGGCAGAGGCTTAAACCACTGAGCCACCCAGGTGCCTCAAAAAGCGACTTCTTTATTTCTAAATACTGAATTATTTAATCTGAGATAAGGATTAAATGTTAGTAAATGTTTCATATTTGATCCTGAACAATAGAGATGAACGTCTGAAGACTCACAAGCTATTAGCAGACCAAGGAAACCTGACAAAAACTACAGATAAAATAGAGTCAATAAGCCTATCATCTTGGTCTTCCATGCCCACAAAAGTCCAATAAGTAAAGACTGAAGATATTAAAGTGCTTTAAAAAAATAAAAGATTGAGGGTCACCTGGGTGGTTAAGCTTCTAACTCTTCATCTCAGGTCAGGGCTTGATCTCAGGGTTGTGAGTTCAAGCCCCATAATGGGCTCTGCTGGGCTTGGCACCTACTTAAAAAAAAAAAAATCTTAAAAAATAAATACAGTTAAAAGAAACTGCTAGTAAATTGTTTTAAAATGTTGAAAACAAAATATGTCTTCTACCTCTAATACGTTTACTTATACCCAATCCATGGCAGAGGCGCAGTGAAGAAACTGCTTGCCTAGAACTCAAGCCTTCTATACCATTGCCTCTTAATTCCACTGGGCCACGCTCCTTACATTTTAGAGGCTAGCCGTACCTCGGTGAACACTTTAAATGCCTAATGACTGAAACTCACTTCATGGTTCCTTCAGCTTTGCTTTCTTTCACTGAAGACTGTCAGAAGGCATGAATTTGGGGCAGAGCATTTCTGTCCACTCCCCTTGTTATCAAAGGCTTTAAAGGAAAATTATTTCAAGCAGGGGAAATTCTCCTCCCATGTTGGGGTTCGCATTTCCCCTCAACCCTCTCTGTGCCCCCAGAACTGATGACTTAGTGTTGGAACTTATCAGGAACCTATGATCTCCGGGGGGGGGGGGGGGCAAGAAGGGGGGGAAGGAAACCACCAACCTTAGACCACAAGTCAGAACACGGGCTCAAGTTTCATTAATTAACAATATGAAAATAACATCCATCTTCATGTGTATCAAATGCTACTAATCTTCTTTAACTGCCTTATCAAAATGGATCCTTCAGATAGTCAAAGAAGAAGAGGGCTTCCAAGACCTCTTTTCTACAGAACCATATACCCCAAAATAAGATCTGAAGAAGGTGCTGGGACTGCCAGTTGCAGAAAATCTCAAGACCCCTACCTCCTGGGAAGAGGGAGAAGCAGTAAGAATCCAAAAAAGTGGAGAATAGAACTGTCACATTATGTCAGGCTCATGATTCAGAGTTCCCCACTGATTAAAATTCTTAACAGCTTTCGGCTATGTAGGATCAGGTGTACATTCTTGGCCAGGCGTGTCCAGACTTTCATGACCTGACCTTTTGGCCATTTCTCCAACCTTCTGCTGCCAGCCCACTCCACTTCCCTTGCCTCCAGCGCCCCTAGTGCTCCTCTCTGGGCATAGAGCATTTGACTTTGCTCCTTCTCTCCTTATAGTTCGCCTGCCTCCCCAACTTTGCCATTTCTCAAGAGTTTAGGCCGTTGTTATTTCTTCTAGGAAATCTTTTCCAGCTTCCCTTCTCCCAAGACAGTTCTCTCTTTTTTCCTTTGTTCCGCCACCGCCATATCTTTTATTTACTCGATAATCTTCCCACTCAGTAATGTTTATTGCAAATATGTCTGTCTTCTCTCCCAGAGAGAGAGCCCCTTGAAAACAGTAAATATATCTGTCATTACTCATCTCCTGAGCTAAACACATTTCCTGGCACAATAATAATGGTTTCACATAATAACTATTTACTGAATAAATGAATTAATGTATGACAGCGGTTGCAAAACTCTGCCTCTGACAATTGATGTTTAAGAAAAAGACCCAGATAAGTCATTTTCCTTGTTAGGGCATTATAAGCATGGCCTCCATAAATATAACTAATGTTTTTGTGATACAGATATTTTTAGCCTCTTTCGGTAAAGTTTATTTCGCACTTTGTAAATGTTTAGTTCATCTTTAGTTTTTTGTTGGGGTGGGGGGGGGGCCTTCAGTGGATAACACCAGTTTCTAAAATATGCTGAATAAGTCCAGTCCAATTTTTTACTATTTTGCTCCCCCGTGATTTTCTGGCTACACTTTATTCCTTTGGAAAACTGCAAAGTTTTTACTTTTAAATGATGTATTTGTCAGCGTAATGGTAACTGACTGACACATATAATTCAGAATCCTGGACAGAGCTGTGTTCAGGAGATCAAAAGATATCTATAGAAATCTCCGACTTTTTCAGGCCCCCTGGGAGGCTCAGTTGGTTAAGGGTCTGACTCTTGATTTCAGCTCAGGTCCTGATCTCAGGGTCATGGGATCGAGCCCTGTGCTGGGCTTGAAGCCTGCTTGAGATTCTCTCTTTTCCTCTCCCTCTGCCCCTGCCTCCCTCCCATGCTCTCACTCTCCCTAAAAAAGAAAAAGAAATCTCACACGTTTCCTATTTTTCTTAGCCCTACTTATCTCTGTGTTGTTTTCATTCCTTTAAGCAATATCCATATGATGGCAAAGATAACCATTGGCATCTTTAGACTCCCCTAGTGTTTCCACTAAGTGATCCCAGTGAAAGACCGTGTTTCTCTCCCTGTGGCATAAGCACAAATCATGCAGATGGCTCATTGGCCCGAATTGTGTCCCATGGCCTTCATTGGACCAGTCACTGTCACACTGGACACTAATTGGATAGAACTAGGTCATAAACAGATCCTCATGCTAGGGATGATATGGGATTAATTTTGACTCGCTGTACCAGAACTAGATGTTTTAAGAATGTAAAAGAGATGATTTCCCAAAAGAGATACCAAGCAAACAAAGCAAACAAACAAAAAATATTTTGGCCCACCATAAGTATCTTTTGCTTGTTCTCTACACCTGCCCCATGTCTTCCTTGAACTTAAAGCAATCATAATGCCATAAAGTAGACAGTGTTAGAACTGCCATCAGACTGGAGAAGACAGTATTATTCTATTTTGCTTTTAAACATTAGTATAAAACTGGAAGATTTATGGGTTTTCTTCTTGTCTTTTTTCCATGAAAGCTTTGTTTTGAGCCAGTATTTATAACTCTTTGCTCCATTCCTGAATCATAATTGATTGCTTTGAGCCCAGCATTCTCTGAAGAAAGTTCAATTTTTATTTTTCTTGAATATTTTCCTTGCACTAAGATCTTATTAAATCCACTTGCCACTTTGCTGCTCACTTTCAAAGCTTCGAGATTGTCCTGCCTTTTATCCCACCCTGTATCTATCCAAGGATGGAACACTGAGAAGAGTTTACTGTAATATTTAAGCTAAATAGGTTTTCTGTGCCTACTTCCTCCAGAATAACTTGTGATATCATCCTCACATCAAAAACATAATGACAATAAACCTAATCACAATACCAAAGTATCCCAGTTTGATAACACTTGCCCTTTATGGAGTCGGTGTCAAGTTTTATTGTTGGAATCTTCCCAAACCACAGCTGGGTCTGGGGGGTGCAACTTTGGGAAACACAGTATCTAATTGTGGAATGCTATCTAGTGGGGGTAACTGCATTCCAGTCACAAGGCAGAACCTGGCTACAGTTGGTATATCTTTATAGAGCTGTTTGAAATTCATTGCACCATAAGGAAGTAAGATTCCCTTTGCAGAAAGCCACTTTGGCCAAGTTTACAAAAATGCAAAGAAAACATTGTAAACTTCAACAATCACATAGTTAATCTGCTCAGTTACCAAATCTACTAATCATACCTTTACAAACATTATTTCCTAAATTGATTTCCATGATGCATGTATATATCTGTGGGTTGTCTCTGCAGTCTCCTTTATGTTCTCCTCTTCTACCCTATAAAAGTGTGTCCCTACAGCCCCTCCGTAGACTATAATCTTGCCCCTTTGCACCCTCTCTCTGGCAGTTTCTTACATTTGCACCATTTCATGAATAATGCATACCTCTGTATTTTTAGATACAATTTTCTTCCAAACTCTAGACCTGAATTTTTTCATGTGCACTAAGTATCTCCATTCAGGTAGTCCTTTAGGACTTCAAATCCTTTACCTGTAAAACACAATTTAACACCTCTGCACAAAACATTCCTTTCTCCTAATTTTCTTTCCTCTATCTCTCCCTCCTGTTTCCTTTCTTTTTCCTTTATTTAGCTCATTATACTATTCTGTTCTAATAATACCTAAGTGTGTACAACAGTAATAATATAAAAATAATAAAACAGTTAAAATTTCTTAGGATTTTAACTTCTATGCATAAACTAAACCAAAAGAGCCAAATATTTCTCGAGATTTTAGTTCTTATGCAATTTCTCCCCCCCAAAGGTAATATTACAGATTTAAAACATTCAATATTACAACAGTAAATTCATTCTTTGTTTCAAAATAATCCAGTGGACTATTGGCTAAGAAATGACAGTTTTTTAATGTAGACAGTGACAACATTGGGTTCATTATAATACTCTACTACATAGATTGATGCATTGTTTAAAATAATAAGAATATTGGAAACATCCGAATTTATTATCATAGTAAAATAGATCAATATTTTTGTCACAGTCATTCAAAGAAATACTAAGAAAAATGAAAGAGATGTATATCGACACAGAGGAACTATATAAACAAAATGTTGAGCAAAGAGTAAATCATAGAAAAAAATTACAAAATGGGGGCTGCCTGAGTAGCTCAGTGGGTCAAGCCTCTGCCTTCGGCTCGGGTCATGATCTCAGGGTCCTGGGATCGAGTCCCTCATCGGGCTCTCTGCTCAGCAGGGAGCCTGCTTCCCTTCCTCTCTCTCTGCCTGCCTCTCTGCCTACTTGTGATCTCTCTCTGTCAAATAAATAAATAAACAAACAAACAAATAAATAAATAAAGTTCTAGAGGAAACAGAACTACATACAGGAATGATATATGTGTGGTTAATGTGGGCTGCGTATATATGTGGTGTATCCATAAAGTATAACATATGGCTCCTTGGATGAGTAGGAGAGGAGTACATAAAGGCTATAAAATATATTTTTAATATATCTCTTCAGCTTGATGGAGAGTATATGAACATTTTATAATTTTTCACAATTATTATATATAAATTATATACATTCTTTTTTATGTCTGATATCTTACACAAAAAGAATACAGGCAGAATCAGTTTCTAAATGATGCATTTTTAAAATTTAAGACAAGTTACATAAAGTTTTCACTCTAATTCAGAAGGAAAAACTGGGGTGCCTGGGTGGCTGTCTCAGTCAGTTATGCATCTGCCATCAGCTCAGGTCAGGATCCCATTGTTCTGGTATTGAGCTCTGAGTCCTAGGACTCCCTGCTCAGCAGGGAGTCTGCTTTGCCCTCTGCCTGCCACTCCTCCTGCTTGTGTTCATTATCTCTCTCTGATAAAGAAAATCTTTAAAAAAAAAAAAAAAAAAAGGACAAACAAGATGAAAGTTTAGTCATCAAAAAGCATCTGCTACATGACCAAAAAATGGATGAATGACATAGCAGTCACTGTCATATTCCATTTTAAAGTTATCATTCTATCATTAGTTTACAACTTAATACTATTAGGACCAGAATATATAGACTTTATGATATCAGTTTATTTGAAATTTGTTGAAACTTACCTTAGGGAAAATCAGTTACTGCAAAAGTGAATTTTGTGTTTGAAATGAATGTATTTATATTTCCCACTTGCAAAAGCCAGGAAATCTGTTTGTAACAACTTAATCAAGCTGTTCAAATTTCCTTATCTATACTGATTTTTGTGTGTTTGTTTAGTATATCAACTGCAGAGAAGTACATTAAAATTTTCAATTATGATAATATCTGTCCAAGTCCCTTCAGGCTGCTATAACAAATTACAGTAGACAGAGTTATTTATAAAAAACAGAAATTTATTTCCCACAGTTTTGGAGGTTGGGAAATCCAAGATCAAGATTCAATGACTGATTCTGTATCTGGTGAGAACCCACCTCCTAGTTCATCAACAGTAGTCTTCTTGCTGTGTCCACATGGTAAAGAGGGAGAGTGGGAACTCCCTGATGACCGTTTTATAAGAGTATTAGTCCCATTCAGGAAGGCTCTGTCCTCATAATCTGATCACTTCCCAAAGGCCCCACTTCCAAATACCATCACACTGGGTATTCGGTTTCAATGTATAAATTTTGAGGAGGACACAAACAAAAAGTTTATAGCAGTATTTTTGTCATTTTTTTCTTGTGATTTTGCAAGTTTACCCTATGTATTTTGAAGCTATGTTATTAGGTACACAAGGTTAGATTTTTAATATCTTCCCTGTAAATTAAACTTTTATCAATATGTTGTAATATTTTTATATTTTCTTATAATCTGAGCTTAATATATAAAGAACTTAGACAACTCAGCACCAAAAAAGCAAATAATAAAATTTTTAAAATGGAAAGAGTACAAAAATAGACTTTTTTTTTTTCCAAAGAAGACTTACAGATGGCCAACGGACACATGAAAAGATGCTCAATGTCACTAATCATCAGGGAAATGCAAATCAAAATCACAATGATATATCACCTCACACCTATCAAAATGGCTAAAATTAAAAACACAAGAAAGAACAAGTAAAAAAATAATAATTTCAGCTTAATGAATTTTTTAATATTAATATATTTATAGAAGCTTTCTTTTGATTAGTTTTTATAAGAATACACTTTAATATTCTAGTTTTCTCAGTCTTTATGTTTTTTTGTGTGTGCGTTTTCACGTGTGTGTGTGTGTGTATTTTAGAGAATGTGTGTATGTGCCCATGGTGGGGGTAAAGGGAGTGGGTGGATTAAGAGATAGAATCTTAAACTGGTTCCATGCCCAGTGCAGAGACTGATGTGGGACTTGATATCATGAACCTGAGATCATGACCTGAGCTGAAATAAAGAGTTGTATGCTTAACCGACTGAGCCACCAAGGTGCCTCTCTAGGTCTTTATGTCTAAATGTGAATTTGTAAACAAGAAAACTTGAATTTTGCTTTTTTCAATTTTTGTTTTTTAACTAGATTTCTTGCAGTACTTACTATTCTGATTACTGATATATTTGGTTTTATTTTCCTATTTTATTTAGAGTCTAATTATTACATATATTTTAATATGCATATTCTTTTGGGTCAACTGGGCTTTTTCCCTTCAATTTCCTTATTTCCCTTCTAATAGTTTGGAAGTTATATATTTTGTAAAAATTATTTTAATGATTAATGTAGAAAATCTGCATACCCATTTCAACAATAAATTCCAGAGTTAATTTATATATATCTATTGCTTAGTTAACAATATGAGCACAGATTGAGTCACTTAAAACCACACATTTATTATCTCTCAATTTCTGTGGGTCAGGTGTCTGGGAATAGATTAGCTAGGTCATCTTCTCAGAGTCCCTCAGGGTTAAAATGAAGATGTCTTTGGCTTAATAAATGTACTTGTTTTTTATTAGACATTTGGCTTTTTAAGATCTATAGTCTTTTGGAGTCTGAATCCATATTGGTTATATTTTCTGCATTAACTCATGCTAGCTTGTTTCCAGTTAATTTTAGAGCTTTATTTTATTGTGAATTTGGATACCTTTTACTCTTACCTTTGGAAAGTCTTTGAGACCAGGTCTTTGGTGTGTTCTTCCGAAAAGGTTTTTTATATGGTGTATGCTAGGCATCTCAGGGCAATAATTTAAGGGTCAGATTTAGGGGTGCCTGGGTGGCTCCGTGGGTTAAGCCTCTGCCTTCGGCTCAGATTATGATCTCAGGGTCCTGGGATCAAGCCCTGTATCGGGCTCTCTGCTCAGCGGGGAGTCTGCTTCCCCCCTCTCTCTGCCTACCTTTCTGCCTGCTTGTGATCTCAACCTCTCTCTGTGTGAAATAAATAAATAAAATATTTTTTAAAAAATAAAGGTCAGATTTAATTTTTTTTTAAGATTTTATTTATTTATTTGACAGACAGAGATCACAAGTAGGCAGAGAGGCAGGCAGAGAGAGAGAGGAGGAAGCAGGCTCCCTGCTGAGCAGAGAGCTCGATGTGGGACTCGATCCCAGGACCTGAGATCATGACCTGAGCCGAAGGCAGAGACTTTAACACCCAGGCACCCCAAAGGACAGATTTAAACTAAATTTAAGGTTTATGGATTTTTCAGACTAGTAGTTATTACAGATTCTGGCCTCAAATCCAAATTGATGTAGATATTGGTTAGCATATTAGGTATTACTTAGTTCTCAGAACATGAATTTATTTTTCTTGGTCCTACCAGGGCAAGGACAAACGTAGACATGTGAAACTTGGGAATTCCATTACATCACATTCAGTTTTAGTGATTTAGTAGGAAGCTCAAATATGAGCTTCCAGTTGTGTTCTCCTGGTGGGGTCATGCAGACAACACTTAACTTCCAGCCACGGTGAATGTATTGCCAACTAGAGAAATACACCGGAGCCTTGAGGTCCAGAGTTTTTATTAAGGGTCAGTCATATGGACATGACTGACCATTTTTATATTTGACCTTAGTCTCTAGCTGAGAGTCACATTGATTCTGCATGGGCCAAGGCTATCACCATAAATCATACTGTTAACATGGATTATCTGGTATGGTCCAAGACCATCAGATAAACAAAGATATTTTTATCAGGCACGGCATTCCAAGGGCCTAGAGGTTATTTCCTAGGAACAAAAGACAAGGGAAATATCTCTCTTGGAATAAGATTAATCTTTTATTAAATAGTTTGTATCTTCACTATCTCCCTGTGTGGGTTTCCCCTATACCTAACCCCCTTATTTTGCCTTTTAAAGTTGTCTCACTTGATAAGGCCTAGATTTATTTGGGATCTTAGAACTAATCTTACACCCTAGTACATCCCAGGTTTTACTTCTAGATAAACAGTATAATGGATGGTATATTAAAACCTAAATTCTGGTCTGGACACATCCCTTAGACCAAACACTGGCTCTATATTTGTCTCACCTCTAAATTCATGATACCTTATCATTTTTGGCTTTTAAAGAATTATCATATTTTCTTATCCTCCCATCCATGAACCAAACTGAATGAATGTTATTTTAATCTAAAATTTTTAATTGTAGTGAACTGAGTATATTTTATAAACATCTAATTGTCTGTATTTTAAGTAATGAAAATCTTAGAAACATTTTTGCATCTTTGCATTTTACACAGAACCAACTGGTGAAAAGTAGCTTCTGAATATTACCTTACCTGAAACAGTCTCCTTTGAAGTAAAATTCCTATTACGGTATACCCTCAAGAAAATCCCTTACATGGGGTTTGAGAGTCTCCTGACCTCCATTTTCCCTTCTCTAGGAAAACAGGTTCAATCTAGACTTCAATTGTTATCACAAGCAACTTCTACAAAAATTTCTTACTCTTTCCAGTAAGAGGCTGTCTATTTGCAATTCGAGAGGTGGATACAGAATACTAAGTCCTCTTTTATTCATCTCTCGCTTGCTTGTTCTTTTGATATACCTCTATGATCTATCTCAGTTCCCTTGTTCTGAAAAAGATCAAGGGACAGCTTGGCAATCAGAATCTCCAAGAAGGTAAAGGACGATATGAGTGCACGTCACAAATGGATACTTTCTTTCTGCATTCAGTAATACAGTCGCTCCCTGCAATATTTTCTCGGATTGTCCCACAAGGGACTGGACTGGGCAGCAGGGAAATCCCTCTGGAGTCTATTCTCATTTTAGCTCTATGATCTACTCTCATAGGCCTCATGGAATCTGGAAACTTTTAAGGCAGCTGAACATTTTAAGCACCCTTCCCCCCCCCCTTTTTTTTTGGTAGAGTCATTGAAGGTTAAGCCTGATATTTAATTTTATTAGATTAAAAATGAATCAGAGGGAAGAAGATAAAGTCTAGAAAGGAAAGGAAGAAAAGGAAGAAGACAAGGAAGGAAGAAATTTGGTGAGGAGGCTATATTGTTTGTTTATATTAAATTACATTCCAGTGATCGTGGGAAATATTTGAGAATGTAGATTATGATCTATTATTCTCCCATGGTAAAATTTTAAATCAGTTGAAGGGAATATAAAACAATTCTACTCTTCTAACTTCACAGATGAAGAAAGGGTTAATTAATTGAAACTTAATTGTAGTTTAGACTCAGAAGTGTGCTTTTTAATATCATGTAGAGTGAATGAAAAATTTGTGTGCCAAGACCAAGTTTTCTGACTTCTTAATTTTCTCACAGAAGGAATAGGAAGAGAAGCCTCTGGAATTTTTTTCCAAATGCAGACATATTTTAATTCTTGGATCCTATTAATGGGAATGTAGAATATTGATTTTCTTTTCTTATTTTCTGAATGGCAAAATAGTGCAACATTTAAAAATACAGTGATATAAAAAGTGCCCCCTTCATTGGGCTTTGAGGACTGAAATTAAAGCTTCTCAGAGGTGATTTCCCACCAAGTAGGGCAAAGGTTCAGCAGTGTAGATCTTTCTGAGACTGAGATTTATTTTTACTTTCCCAGAGGTTTCTGAGAATTGCCTGTTACTGCTCTTTGACTGTCTTCAGAGATTGTGTGACCCGGTGTGTGACCCTCAGCGTATTAAAATTCTGAGATAATGAGTTTAAAAAAGAAAACTCCACAGTTTATGGGCTGTCATTAAAAGACATGGGGCTGTAAATAAGATGATTATTTGCAAATAGAAATAGGAAAAAAAAAGATGATCTTAGAATTTATTATTATTTGAGTCCTCATTATCTCTAGCCTGTAGTACTGTCCAGTTTGCTTATTGGTCCCCTGCCTAAGTGACCTCCATCCGAGTGCTCCTTCTGATATGATTGTATTACTGCCTTGCTTAGAATTCCTCAGTAATTCACCATTGTCTAGAGGGAAAAAAAAATCTACTAAATTTTGTCACATATCTCCTAGAGTTCTATGTGATCCATTCCCCTGTCCATTTTGTCTAAGTTGCAGTAATGAGCTCCCTGCCCTCCCCCTCAAACCTGACTTTCTTTCTCTTTTCCCTTAACTTTCTTCACTTTGGAAAAACCCTTCTATTCCAAATTCTTGTCTGCTCCCTCCCTTACTTTTTTTGTTGTTAACTTTTAACCAGCCAGATGCCTGCTAGGCCTTATACTAAAAATTTGTGAGGCTTTTCTTAATTACCCACCCTGACTTGGGTAGATGATCTTATATATCCCTCTGTGGGTGGCTGGATAATGCCTCCCAAGGATGTATGGGTCCTGATCCTTACGACCTCTGAATTTTACTTTATATGACAGGTATGACTCGGCCAGTATGACTAAGTTCAGGATCATAAAAAGAGATTATTCTAGATTATTCAGGTGACCTTCCAGTGTAATCATACCTGTCCTTGTAAAATGCAGGCAAAATGAAATTAGATTTTAGATGACATGAGTGGCAGAAGTAGAGATTGGGGTCCTGTGCTTTAAAGTTGGAGGAAGGGGTCACAAGCCAAGGAATAGACGTAGCCACTAGAAGCTGGAAAAAGCAAAGGAATTAATTCTCCCCTAGAGTGTATAGAGGAAGCGTGCCCTTGCCAACATTTTGGTGCCAACCAGGTGAAACCCATTTTGGACTTCTGGGCTCTAGAAGTACAAGAGAATGCATTTCTGATGTTTTAAGCCACTGAATTTGTGATAACTTGTTACAGTGACTATAGGAAACTAATATGCCTTCTCTTGCTTGTACATTCCTCCATTTTAGCAAGTGTTTCATGCTTTTGTAGTCATTTGTGTACTTGTCTTTTCTACTCCAACCAGATCCAAAAACTTAGGTTATTACGCCGCTTGTGCTGTCCTGAAGAGAAATTCACCTGCACTCATAATTTGAAAAGTCAATACAATGCCTTACCTGTAATATATGGAGAAATGAAAGGACAATTAAAATCTATCATAAAATGGTATCTGTTTCTGGGTGTAAATAGTAAGCGTGATTAAATGTCAGGACAACTAAGATAGTCAGACACTGGCTCAAATATATAGGATAATTGTGAAAGTGACAGATTCATATGCAAACCAATGCAGGTGTGTTTTGTTGGTGACTCAAATCCTGAAAGAATAATTACTGATTTCTTTAATTTTTCCTATTTATTATTATTTTTATTGTTTATAAAATCGTGTAGAGCCCTTGGCAACTTCCAAAAACAAAATAAAACTAAGTACATATAGTTATTCCTAAACCTTCATAATGATTGCCTTTTTGGAGAATTCACTATAATTTAAAACTATAATTTTGTGTGTGTGTTTTGGTTAATAGACATTATATAATGTCATAGATGTTTTCACCACATGAATGTCTGGTAAGGGATTGGGAAATCATGTTGGATATGGGGCATCTCTTCATGAGTGAAGTATTCTTTGACCTGTAGAATGTCCAACATCTTGAGCTTCTGCCTACCAAATGCTGAAAGCATCTTGTAGTCGTTAATAGCAACCAGGAATGTCCCCACAAACATCCAGAATCTTTCTCTGAGGACCACTGCTATGTATTCACAACTCTATGTAACCAGTGAGTGTGTCTTAGTCCTCGAGATAATCTCCAAATCTGTATTGGCTTCTAACACATAACAGATGTTAAGCACATGCATGTAGTGTGAAGAAAAGGTTGTGTAAATATTGTACGGTGTTTTTTTTTTTCTTATTAATATGGTCAAGATGATGGATAACATTCAAATCCTCTGTATCATTTTTGTTTGGTTTAAACAGCTTTATGGACATATGATTTATACCATAAAATTGACCCAAAGTGTACAATTCATTGGCTTTAGTCTATTCATAGAGATGTGAAACCATCATTATCATCAGTGTTAGAACCTCTTTTATCACCTCAACAAGAGGTTCAGTATTGTCTAGCCATTGATTGCATATCTCTGGATTTCCCTCAACCCTAAATAATTACTGATGTACTTTATGTTTCTAGATTTGCTAATCTGGATATTTCATATAAATGGGATCCTGTAATATTGTCTTTTGTGGGTGGCTGCCTTCATTGTTTTCAAAATTCATCCTTAGTACAGTATGTATCAGCACTTACTACACTTTTCATGGTCAGATAATACATCATTGTATGGATATCACTTACCTAGTGTTTATTCATTCAGTTAATCAAACCTCCTTCTTCTCTTTATCCTCTATCATTTTAAGTTTTTCTGTATTTGCCAAGATATGTTAAAAGTTAAAATTTCCTATTGTGATTCTGCAGCTGTTAATTTTTTTGTCAATTGTTTCATATATTTTGAAGCATTTTAGACATTTATACATTTATGATTGTATATCTTCCTGCTTTACTGACCTTTTTATTGTTATATGTACTCTTTACCCCAATAATAAATACTCTGTCTTGAAGTCTATTTTATATAATACTTATATATACAAGCCAGCTTTCTTATACAACCTGCTTGTATCATATATTTTTCTACATGTTTGCTTACACATTTTCTGTGTATACAATTGGATCTTGCCTTTGTATTCATTCTGATAATCTCTTCCTTGTAATTGGAAAATTTATCCCATAGACATTTAATGAAATTATTTTTATGTTTGGATTTAGGTATACCATCATGTTATTTTTAGGGTTTTTTTCCTTTTCTTACCCTCTTCTGAATATTTTATAGAATCTGCTTTAATGTTTATTGACTGTGTCACTCTAAATCCTTGAATACATTATAAACTTCTCAATTTTTTCCTTAAAGTCAGATGTATTTTAAATAAATTGACATAATATGGGATTTTTTAATAATTGCTCATGCTTTTATAATAATTCATGAAATCATTTATTGCCATTTGGATACTTTTCATTCATTCCTAAAGATCTGAATTTCCCTCTGGCATGATTTCTCTCCAGCCTAAAGGTCTTCCTTTATTTTTTCTTGCTCCATTGCCTTGTCATGACAAATTGCCTTAGCTTTCCTTTAAGATGACTTGTTTGGTCATGGGTCCTTGGAATTAATCCAATTTGAAGTTTGCTAAGTTTTTGAATCTATAAATTTTTATCTTTCACCAAATTGGGAAGCTTGCTGTCATTATGTGTCCAAATAATCTTGTTCTGTCTCATCGTCTCTCTCCTCTTCTTCTGGGGTAAATACTTATATATAATACCTTCTGAAACTTGTCCCATAGGTCCCTGATCTTTTTGTTTTACCGGTCTTTTTCTCTCTCTTCTTCAACTATTATGGTTCTTTTTCATCTGTCTTCAAGATCATCAACATTTCTTTATCATTTCTATGCTCTTTTGATACTAATCCAGTGAATTTTTAATTTGAGATCTTCTGTTTTCACTTCTAAACTTTCCATTTGGGTTTTTTTTTTTTTTCTCTATTTCCTGCTCATGTGCTCTTTTGGTCTTTAATTCAACACAGGTGTATTTTCTTTTACCTCATTGATGATAGTTAAAATAATGGCATTATAGTCCTTGTCTAATTATTCTAGCACCTGGGTCATCTCAGGGTTATTAGCTTGTATCAGTTGTCTTTTTCTTTGAGAATGGGTTATGTTTTCCTGGCTTTTGGTGTGTCAAGTGATTTTGGATTATAAACTGGGTATTATAAATGTTGTGTTGTAGATTGTCTGGAATGTATATATTGTTATATTGCAACAATATATTGATTGTTAATATCATCAAAACATTGATATTTTTATTTTTCCAGATTATTAACTCTGGTAGACAAAAATTGCTAACTGTCATACCAGTGGTAGACAATGGTTTGGTATGGAGTTCAGTTGTATAAACCTCAGGTCTTTGAAGCTTTTGGTCATCCCTATGCAAGCCTGATTCAAGAGTTAGCTGGTGATTTTCTTCTGTGCCTCACTTCATTCTTGAATTCCTTTTTCACTCTTGTGGTTATGCTTACCCTACGGCTCCTTTCTCTGGGCAAAAAGATGATTAGTTTTTGGTGCTTTTCCTTCTTCTTTTTTTTGATCATAGTTTTAACCATCACTTCAACTATGGCTGACCTCAGGGTAAAACTGCAACAAAACAAGGAGTTTCAACTTTCCCCCAAAATATGTCAACTTATTAGTCTTCAGATCCCTTCAGATCCTTCCTTTTTTTTTTCTTCTTCCTTTTTGGCCAGAGTTGATGACTATTCTCTGTGGGAGGATTGGTTTCTTCTGGATTGATACTCTTCTGTATCAATAGCATATTAATGTCATTTTCAGAAAAAAAATTTACAAAGATATAAAAATAAATCATAACTAGTTAAGCTTTATATTATTTTACATGAACTTGAAGTTCTCATGCACAAGTCATGATATATCTTCTTCTTACATATAAACAACCAATGGTGTTAGACTGACATTTGTCCTGTAAATGCAACAATTTTTATGTACACACACACACACACACACACACACACACACACTAGTTCAGAACTCTGGATAGCAGTGTGCTTGTTCAAAGCTACAACTATGACTCTGCTAAGAACGGGAAGGTTCTGTGATAATTTTGCAAATGGATGAAAATACTAGTGGGCTTTCTTGAACTCACCCTGGGTGTTAATTGCCCCTATTTCTGAAGACAGCAGGGGAGAGGGAAGTTGGCAAGGAAGAGTAAGAGCAGCCAACATTGCCTTCTCTTTTCTCTGTGCTCTAGTGAAAAGAGGATGAAACATCACAGAGAGATGAAAATCTTTTGGTTTGCTGTGAATCAGGCCAGCATGTTTGATGACTCAGGGAAGGCATTGATGGGTACCATGTTAGAAGAAGAAAGTAACAGCAAGGGCAGGTTATGAACACATTGTTCTGCCTGTGAAATAGCCACTTGCCTACTTGCCCTACACAAAGAATGATTCATCCAGGCAAGAACACCCTGTAGGGAAGTGGATCAAAAGAGAAAACCAGCAAGTGAGATGAACTAGCAAAGGGCTTCTCCAACTTTAGCGTGCAAGCCAATTTCCTGGTGTGCCTTGTTCAAATGGAGATTCACACTCAGGAGTTCTGGGTGGGCCTAAGATTCTGCATTTCTAAAAAGTTCCAGCGTGGTCCAGATTCTGCTGCTCTAAGGAACAACAAACCAGAAGCTTTCCTGTAGCAGCATTTTACCTAGAGCTGACCCTGATGCCAGGTGAGGAGAGTGAAATGATGATTTCATTTATTTTACTGCCAGGAAAAATTCCATGGGGGAAAGTGGAAACATTTTTGCTTGAGTTGGTCAATTTTTTGTGCATATTCAAAATATGTTGTTAATTTATTATCAGGGATAGCACTTATCAAGTTCCCACTCATTCTGGCTGCTGTGCAGCACCACTGCTTGTCATGTGCTATGAGGTATCAACAGCTGTGTTATTGATGCTGATGCAATTTTCCTCGCTAATAATTATTTTAAAACTACTATTTTAAGTTGGAGATTATTTTACCTTGGTATTCTTCCTGTGGTTCACATTACTTTACATCTGTGGGTTTTTTTCCTCCCATGTATTAAGGAAGAAACATCTATTTCTATTTGCAATTATGCATGGGTTTTATGTTATAGTTTAATTTACTCTAGTGTTTCACACTTGGGATCATAAAACACATAGGGAGAATTCAATAGTTTATTCTCTGCTTTGCCACCATATTCTCTGAAAGGCAAAGTGAGATGCATAGGACAAATACTTGCCAGGCTTCTTCTGGGTAGGAAGGGCAGTTTAGAGACCAAGGACACCAAAGTGTTAGATTATTAGAAAGTAGGGTATTTAGATAGCTTAATAGGGCGATGAGAAATAATATCAGAAAAATACTTGAAGAGGAATCCAATATTTATGGTTGGCTAATCTTTAAAATATAATCTTGAAAATTTATCTGACCCCTGAAAACTAATCTTAATTAACATTGTCCAAACAAAACTCAAGCATTGTCTTTAGTCCCACAAGTGTGGTGTTTTACTCTGAAAGGTTAGATGCTCACCGAGGATTTATACTCTCATTCAACAAATATTTAGCTGTTTCTAAAGACATGGTTGAAAGGCACAGATGAAAAATCACATTTTGATCCAGTAGGAAAGAAAATCTGGTTCTCCCATGAACATAATAAAGATTTTTTTTAAAAAGAGCCTGGCTCTTAAATGATGATTAAAAGAATATTAAATCAACCACATAAATGAGAGGTAAATGATTTAGTGGCTCAAAGTAGATGGACAGAACCACATTCTTCTGAAAGTTTTGGAAGAGGTTCCTGGCAAAGGAGAATCAAAGAACCTGGCCTTGCAGGATTAGTGGTTTTTTGACAGACATAGGAGGCTGGCCATGCTTGGAGCCAAAGGGACCTCACTGTCAGATGCTCACATGATCATAAACTTAGGGACAGTGGAGTGTGGGTATGTTTAGACAATAAATACTGTAAATGAGTTACAGGTAAACTGAGCCTCACCTTGGTCTACTCAGCCTCAGTTGCTTACTCCAGTGAAGCATATAAATGTTACCAATTTTGTGCAGATTTAAATTAGTGTTTTTATTATCTATTAAATACTCTGAAATAAACTACTCCTAATGGTTTCAGAGAGCCTTTCTCCTTCCACTTGTTTCCTTCTCATGATTCTCTGGGTTGACTAATTCATCTATAGTCTTGACAAAGATGCTACCATAGCTGGAGCTCTCTTCCTCTCCATATGGTTTCTCCATTTAGACTGTCCATCAAGAAAGTAGGACTTCTTATGTGGTGATTCAGGGTTCCCAAAAGTGAGCATTCCGAGAGAAAGGAATTAAAATCTGCCCATTGTCTTAAATACTAGTTTTATAATTGATACCTCTGCCATGTTCTATTGGTTAGTTAGTTTCAATGTGGAAGGCATGTGAATATCAGAAGAAGTGGTTCATTGGAGATCATATTTGGAAACTGGCTCTCCCTGGAAGCAATGGTGAAGGTTTAAATATGTAATGTCAACAAATATTTAAATAGGGAAACCACATTTTTGTCTTATTAAAGCTTTTTTTTTGTTTGTTTTTGGCTCATTTGGTGATCAGTTTGGCATGTAGTAAAGAGAAAATCAAGGACAAAGCTAAGATTTGAGCCTGCATAGCTGCAAAAATCATGGTATTATTAGTAATGATAACTCATGCAAAAGAAAAACTTAAGCTAACTTATTCAGACAAAAATGATGTGGAGAAGTATATCTTAAATATAAGATTATGAATTTGATTGGATAATCTGGGTTTCCAGCAGAACACTCATAGTATATGGAGGCAGGTGCTTGAGATCATTCATAGTAAGGTGAGAGCAGGAGATGCAGGTATGAAAGTCATGCACCACGTCTAGAGATTTGTCCATTCTTCATTTTTGATGCTGTGCTGTGTGTGTATCTTCATTTGACTTGTCTTTTCAAAAAAGCTGCCTTAAATTTCTTAGATCTTTACATCATGTTTGTGACAGGCAGAATATTGGTCTCCCTTAAGATGCCCATGCCCTAATCTCTAGAATTTGTGAACATATTGTTATGTGACAGGGCGATTAAGGGTATAGATGAAATTAAGCTTTCTAATCATCTGACCTTAAAATAAAGCTGTTCTCTTGGATTATCTCCTGGACCCAGTATAATCACAAGGGTCCTTAAATGTCCTGAAGCAATTTGAGAACTTGACTGGACATTGTTGGCTTTGAAGACAAAAGGAGGAGACAAGTCAGGGAATGTGGAAGCCTGCAGAGAGTGCAGATGGCAAGGAAATGGATTTGCCCCTAGAACCTCTGTAAGAAACGTAGCCTTCCTGACACCCTGATTTTAGCTCATTACATTTCAGATGTCTGACCTTCAGAGCAGTAAGACAATAAATTTGGATTTTTTTAAGTTACTGACTTTGTGATAATTTCTTGAAGCACCAATAGGAATTCGCTTTTTGATATCTGGGATGGGGCTGCTGTGGCCAAAAAATGTGAAAGTGGCTTTGGAATTGGGCAGTGAGCAGAGGCTGAAAGAATTTGGAAGACAGAAAGAGCCTGGATTGCCTTCAAGAGACTGGTAATGGAAACATAGATGTTAACAACTCTGCCTCTGCGGGCTCAGAAGGAATTGAAGAAAATAGTAGAGAAAACATGCATTATTTTAGCAAACACTTGAATCAGTATGAGCAGACTATTAGGAGAACTAGGACACTGACTCCTCCACCAGTAGGATTCAGATGGAAATGAAATGAGGAGCATGTTATTGGAAACAGGAGGGAAGTAGATTCTTTTGGTGGCAGAAACTTAGCTGAATTTTGGCCTGAGGCTATGTGAAAAGCAAAGCTTGTCAATGATGAACTTGGATATTTAGCTGTGGAGACTTACAAGCAAAGAGTCGAAGGCGAGGGCGCATAGCCTTGTTACTTAAAATGCAACAGGAATGTCTTCCGTCGCACTTCTTCCGGAATCTCAATTCCTAAACATCCCACTTTCCAACCACAGTCTACTCTCTTTTTATCCCATTCCCTCCGCTCATGCCCTGAATGCAACATATTTTAAATCCTACTTGCTTCTATAGTTCATTGATTTTCACCATTCTACACCTCCCTTTGATAGTTCTAGAACTAAAATAAATGAGCGATTTCACATCTGGAGTGTCAGCTTGCTATCTTTAATGGCATCTCGTCTTCCTCCAAAAGATGTTTTGTAAAACAAAACAAAACAAAAAACAAAAGAAGCCCTAATGTCACCCACAATAAGATCTTTAATGTCATGTTGCATTTGGCCATAAGGAAGGGTATAAAGCAACTAAAAGAACAGCCCGAGTATCCTGCATTTTAAATCCCATTTTACCCATAACTCTTGTTTTCTTTCATCATTTGGGATTGAATACAGCATAAGAACTTTTATAAGAGGATGAAGGTAGAAGAAACAGGTGGATAAATCCTGCCGTTTCTACTAATTGTCACACATCTTGGGGAAAACTAATTTATTCATTTACAGTTGCACTGAACATATTTGTTAAGCATCTATTTTCTGTCAAGCACTGAGATAGAAGCTGGGGATTCAAAGATGAGCAAAAGCAGATTAAAAACAATTACCAAATATGTTTATTAGAATAATTTGTAAAGAAATGGATAGTTTATTTTCTGTCTAGATATTATTTGTTCAAACAAAAGACACTAATTATGTCTCTAGTGGACCCCTTCAAAACACATCTGTGAAGAAGAGGATTGATAGTAGATTTCAAGTTGAATTATTTAATTAAAATATACTTAGAGGAACTTTAGAGAGATAGGGCAGAAACTACTCAGGAATAAATCCTAAGAGTGTGCTTATGGTAACACAACCTTCCCTAAAACCCCACAATGGTTTTTAGAAACAAGTATTTATACTTGCCCACACCACCTTCACCTGTAGGTCATCTGTGGTTCTATCTCACTGTCCCTTCACTATTCTGGATCCTTTACCCAAGGCAAATCGTTCTGTGGGAGAGAGGAAATAGCAATATTGAACAAGCCAATGGCCTGTAAAGCATCTACTCACACATGGCTTGTGTTCTACTCCCATTCCATTGACCGTCACAGATCAGATAGCCAAGATAATGTCAATGTGTGAGGGGAGATAATGTCTCTTAAAAGAGAAGGAGAGAAAATACTTGGGAATAATAAATTGATATTTATTTAAATAAGATGTAAGTGGTCTTTGGAAAGATAGAGTAGAAACCTTGACAGGGTGGAGAGGGGAGACCATACATTGAAAATAAATTCAGCAGTGTTTTAGAAATTCTAATTAATATGGATCATCTAGAGGCACCTGGGTGACTCAGTGGGTTAGAGCCTCTGCCTTCGGCTCTGGTCATGATCCCAGCATGCTGGTATCAAGCCCCACATCGGGCTCTCTGTTCAGCAGGGAGCCTCCTTCCTCCTCTCTCTCTGCCTGCCTCTCTGCCTACTTATGATCTCTCTCTCTGTCAAATAAATAAATAAAATCTTAAAAAAAATATGGATCATCTATGGCTAAAGAGAAAGACTGATATATTGAAAAAGTTTAAGTTGCAGATAACAGAATATAATCTAATTGATCAGAAGAACAGTTTTTCTCCAACAAATAGAAACTCACAAAATTATCGAAAAGGCCAAGAATCGGTTCTAGGCTAAGGTTAAGGAACGATTTCTCGACTCAGAACTGATCTACTGCAGTTGTTAAATTTACTTCTGCCTTCACAGAAAGCTGACAATCCCGGAAGATGCTGTCACCACTGCTGTTTGCAAAACATACTAGCTCTCCCATGGAAATGCCAGGAAAATAAGCTGCAGATTGAGAAGTTGCTAATAGAGCTTCTAGAGCCACTATCATATCTGCTGTATTCAGTGCCAGCAAAATAAATGTACTCCCTGTCTATCTCACATAACTTTTGTAGGGATCAAAGTTTACCCAGGGCATAAATTGGTGGAACATGAATCACACTAAGAAACTTAGCTATGAGGGAATCTGGGAAGGTGTTCTTATTTGTAATAGCAAGGCTTTATTTAATCTTTATAATAATTATGCTATTTTGTTACAGTGTTCTTTTGACTTAGACGCTAATCACACAAATAAAGAGAAATAAAACTTAATTAGAAATTGGATAAACATCGCACTTGATTTATATTGTCTTTTTTCAGAAGTGTGATATTTCAGGTAAAAAATTCTAGAGTCCTAAGAATTGAAGACATTCTTTTCTAAGGCTGCTGAGAAAAAACAAAATTAGCAATGATTTACATTTAATCAACTCTCATTTCAAAAGAGAACATGCTGATTAACATTTGACAGAAACTGATGAAATTAAACATACTTTTGTTTACCTAGTCACTTAAAAAAAAAAAATTAGCACTTAAGCTACAGGGAAATTGAAAGAATAGTATGTGTATATCTTATTATCATTTACTTGTTTTATCAACTACTGCCATATTTGCATTCCCGCTTTCCCTCATAAATACATGCTTTACCCTCCATATCTCTCCACACATGAGTGACTTTTTTGCAGAACCATTTGAAAGTAAGGTGCATACATCATGACGCTTCACCCCTAAATAATTCAACACAAATATCCTAAGAACAAGGACATTTTCCTACATAACCACAATACCATTAACATATCCACGAATTTTAACATTGACTCAACTGGGGGAAATGTAACTTTTAGCTTCCTCTGCATTAAAAAAGAGGTTGGAATGGATGTTTACTGAACCCAGGCACATTATCTTCCATTTTCAAGTTCAAGAACTGCCTTCCCTCATATAGGGGTTGACTTTGATGTCTAAAGCTGTCACTATCCTGTCAGTCCCCGAAGGTGAATTTTCCACTCAATTCCATTCAAAATCATTTCCCTTCTGGATAGATATTATCATAACTGTAGCAATTTATTCCTGTTATGCCCCGAGAATAAACTCAGGGTAAGTTGAACTTGCAGCGGTGGTGTCAGGCTCCGAAAGAACACATCTGTTTGGTGTCAGCAACTGTGGCTTTGGTCGTGGAATTCATTTTCAAATTGATGAACAGGGAGAAAGTGGGGTGGTTTGGTTTTCTTGTGTGGTTTTGATGATGTTCTCAATACAGATGGAAGGAAACATGCTACATTATTGCCTCTGTTACTTCTGTAGGTGATTCTGAAGCACGTTAATGTAAAATAAAATTTCAAAAGGAAAAGCCAAAAAAAGGTTTTCCTTTATAAATTCTATAGAGTTGGGGCACCTGGGTGTTTTAGTCGGTTAAGTGTCTGCCTTTGGCTCAGGTCATAATCCCAGGGTCCTGGGATTTGGCCCCACATCCGGGGCTCTCTGCTCAGTGGGGAACCTGCTTCTCCCTCTCCCTCTGCCTGTTGCTCCCCCTCCTTGTGCTGTCTCTCTCTGTGTCAAATAAATAATCTTTTAAAAAATTAAATTTATAGAATAAGCGTAATTCAGTTCCTTTTGTAGCACTGAGGTGCAGAGTCACTACCTAGAACCACCATTAACTATAGCCTCTTTTATCTCCTTCATCTCTAAAGAGAGAAAGAGCCTCAAAAACATACAAAACAGGCCTCAGTAGACTTTAAGATTTTTATTTATTTATTTGACAGACAGAGATCACAAGCAGGCAGAGAGGCAGGCAGAGAGAGAGAGGGGAAGGAGGCTCCCTGCTGAGCAAAGAGCCCATGGGACATAATCCTAGGACCCTGGGATCATGACCTGAGCCAAAGGCAGAGGTTTAACCCACTGAGCCACCCAGGTGCCCCCTCAACAGACTTTAAGAGCAGTCCAGATGGAGGGAGAGAAAGGTGAGGACTTCTAAAATAGAAGGAAGCAGCTCCCTGGGTTAATTTCCTCAGAAGGACCCTGCCTTTCTTTTGGAGATGTCATTACTGTAAATCAGAACTTTTCATACCCCCCCAAGTATGAGCATTTCTGGAAGAGTCAAAGTTCACCATTCCTAGATATTCCTTAAGATGCCCGTCCCCTGCAGCTTCAACTGCTATCGTAAGGAAGCTTTCATTTTGTAAGAATTTAAAATGAACCCAGATTAGACTTTTCACTGTTGCCACTTTTTTCTCTAGAATGTTGAAACTTCTGAAATAAAAATTTTTGAACCATTTAAAATTGGTAAGAAAAGTGACTTATGAGGAAACCAATCTCCACTGAGGGCTAAGGTATCATCTTTGGGCTCCTCAATCATTTGTAAAAAGTCTAGATTATTGGATAGTATTTTTTGATACATATGTATGAAGGAGCTAATAGGTATTAATTTAGTATTTATCACACACTAAGATACTTTTTTGGGAAAAGATTCAATTACATGTAAGTCTAACAAAGAAGAAAGATAGGAGTGCCTGGATGGCTCAGTGGGTTAAGCCTCTGCCTTTGGCTCAGGTCATGGTCTCAGGGTCCTGGGATTGAGCCCCACATCAGGCTCCTTTGCTCAGCAGTGAGCCTGCTTCCCCCTTTCTCTCTGCCTACTTGTGACCTCTCACTCTGTCAAATAAATAAATAAAATCTTTTAATAAAGGAAAGAAAGAAGATATGTATGTTTAAGGGCAGTGATCAGAACAGGAAATGGTACATCTCTCTATTTATGCTTTACTTAGTAGGGAGATACCATGATGCTTAAAAGATGGTCTTAGGAAATAAAAGCACACTGTGATATGCCTTAGAAAGAAAGATTTACTATTTTTTAGAAGATGAGTTAAGAATATATTTGAGGATCTGCTCCGTTCAAATCACTATGTTAAAATAGATCTTTATTAAATAATGAAAGAAATTTTCATATATTCTCTTTAGAAAACAGGTACCAACCATCCAACTTAAACCAAAGAGAACACCATCTACTCCATGCCAAGCCCATTTCCACTCCCACACTTGTTCCACCTTCTACCATTCAACCTTTTCGAGTGCATCAATGGGAAAATATTGATTGATGCATTGAGAAAAGGATGCTGTTTCTATTCGTATGATTTGAAGAGAAAGAAGTATTTTTCTTTCTGACTTCGCTCTGCTGTTAGTTAATGTATGATGTTTTAGTCTAGTGATATAGTAGAGATAATGCTTGAAACGTGGATCCGATGACTACAACCTATCTTTCTAGTCCTATCTTCTGTGATATCCCAATATGGGCCGTGCTCCCCCAACTTTCTGAATGTTTCCTCATTCCTAAACATTCGTATTTTCTTATTTAGATTCTTCCTAAATAGCCTTGGTGGAAGGATTCACATTTGTCTGGGAGGTGCAGGAAATATCAGTAGAAAAATACAAAAGTGAGACAGAGACAAGAAAGCAAGGAGTAAAGGATTATGAAGAAAGGGTTACAGGGTCTCTCCAATTGTAGGCAATTAGAACTTAACTCCATTGGGAAAACTCTGAGAGGCAACAGCAACTGTGGGAGGTATTAATTCCCCAGCTCTTTGGCTGGTCCTATCTATGGAAAAGGCATTCTATCATTTCCGAGAAAGCATTCAGGCAAATGGGTAAAAACACTGGTGGTTGGAAGTTGGCCACTGAAGTTGGATACCCTGGGGATATGAATTGAGATGAGTCTATTATTCCTGGCCTTGCTTATTCTTTTCCCTAGATCTTTGTTCCTGGTGTCCTTCTACCTTCTACTTACTCCGTTTCTTCTCCAGTTATCCCAAATATCATTTCTTTGATATCATCTCTGACTGTCAAATAAGGTGTATCCTTTCTTTATTATTCTCCATTACACCTATAATGGTTCTTGTATTATTTTGAACTGAGAATATTTAGGTACATGCCTCGTTTTCACTATTAAAAGGAGTGATTTTAAGGGGCACCTGGGTGGCTCAGTGGGTTAAAAGGAGTGATTTATTAAAAAACCCAGGGACCTTGTAAATTTATATCTATTTCGGGGTCTAGTAGAGTGTCTTGCACACAGTTCATGTTGTAAAAACTTTGTTGAGTGAATTTACGGAATGGAATATGTCCTGAGAACCAAATATCAGAGGGAAGGAAAATACCGGTATTTTAGTATGATCTAGCAAAATGTAGATAAGTACATTTACTATTAAAAATACATCTCTTAGTACCAAATGAAGCAAGGATTTCCAAAGAAAAATTCAAAGCACAAAGTGATTTGATAAAAATTCTTTTCAACCTGATTGTGATAACTTTTCTTCAGCTCTTTCTCTCAGCCTTTTGTTATCTAGTTTTAAGCCCTTAAAGTCCCACTTGTTAAATACATTTTTAGTATTATTTACAAAAGTATTTTAAATCCCATAGGACTGAAATCACCACAGTTGAATCTTTCATTATTCTCATACCAGGTGATATCTGTTCATCTTTGTCATTCTGAAGGTATCTCTTTTTTACTAACAGCAAATGATCTGTTTCTCCTGCTCTGTATGCCTTAGTGAATGTGTCTGATGTCTGTTATTTTCAATTTCCCTTCCTGCACCATTGCCCCGAACTCTTTTTTTGTTTATGGCCTTATTTCAAATTTAAAGTACCATCTGCATCGATTTAATTTATTAAAATTATTTAAAATCATATTTTAAAATAGATACTTTTTGCAATAGAAATAGGGAAAAGATCTTGATAGCCAGGCACATTTAGATTGAAGGATAAAGAAACTGAAAAAAAAAAAAAAAAAAAAAAGAAGGTAAAATTATAGGAGTTTATTGGTTGGCTTTCACTCAGTGGTTAAGAATTTCTCTCTAGCTCTATTTGAAAGATAAACATTTTAATGTAGGATTTTGCAAAACCATGGTCTGTGGGTTAGAAATCATTCCAGTTGTCTGTATCTTGTCTTGCCTTTACTTGTCCAGCATTTTTAGATGATAATTCGTGAGTGAATGTGGATGGATCTATGTATAACAGTTATTCTGTGATTTCATAGATGAATAGTACTGTCATCGTGTGCAAATATTTTGCTAAATTGACTTTACAACTACAGAGCTATTCTGATTACCAAATCTGATGTGGGTGTTTTTGGGGGATGGGGAGGTTTCCCACACCACCAAGGAGTTAACTCCATCTGATACTGTCTGCCTGAAGAAAGCATCAGACCACACAGGTTAAGGGCTCAGTCCTATAAGCCGGCCGTCCTGCCCTGACTTCAGATGCCAGTCACGAGCCCAGGTTATCATCTGTGCTTCCAACCAACTGGCTATAGGTTGGAGGTTCCAACAACTCCATTTTTGGGCTCAACTTATTTGCTAGAGTGGCTCATAGAATTCAAAGCAGTGTTTTACTTACTAAATTATCAGTTTATTATAAAAGGCTATGAGACAGGAATGGCCAAATTGAAAAGATGTACAGTGCATGGTATGGGGAGCAGGCACAGAGCTTCCATGCCCTTTCCAGATGTGTGACTATAGCATCTCCATGTGGTCCCCAATCCAGAAGCCCTTTCAAACCCCTTTTTCTTTTCTTTTCTTTCCTTTTTTTTTTTTTTTTTTTTGGAAACATAGATGCTTTAATTATTGGACTTTGGTGATCGGTTCAATCTTCAGCCCCTCTCCCCAACCTGGAAATCAGGTGATGGGACTGAAGGTTCTGATCCTCTATTCAAGACTGTTTCCCCTGGCAACCAGTCTCCCTCCCGAGGTACTTTCCAAAAGTCATCTCATTAACATAAACCCAATTATGAATAACAAGACGACCATTTCACCTTTATGGTTCTGAAGCCATAATTTTATAATTTCAGGAAGTGAGGACAAGAGACCAAGTATTATAACAAAAGATGCTCCTATTGCTCTTATTACTCAGGAAGTTCCAAGGGTTCTGGAAGCTGTGAGCCAGGAATTGTGGACAAAGACCAAATATATATGAGAAATACATTTTGCTGATTTGAAGGAACAAATTTATGTTTCTTATGAATTATAATTATAATATAGTATATAATATACATATATACATATAACATATAAGAAGAATAGCCATTAGTTTGGGATGAATTAATTAGTCATTGTATGGGAAAAATTAATATATGCTCATTTTATTTTCCTTTTGAGTTAAAACTCCAAAAATGTTGTTTGTAATATTCTTTCCTAAATGTATGGATGTCATCATCATTAATCTTCAAAAAGGATGTGGGTTACATTATGGCACAGTAAGAGGGTAAAATCAACTATTATAATTAAAGCAACTCTTCATCTCTGCCATGATACTTTGTGCAAAGTTTTATATGCTTATTGTATGTATTTCCATGTCCAGAGAATGAAAACAATGAGATAACACACAGTATTGGTCTATCAGTGTCTCAGCAGAGAAAGCTCAGATTTGAGTCATTTAAGTCTATGAAATGACAATTTTCTTATAAAACAAACCATTTTCTAAAGAATTCTGGGCTCGGTGGGTTAAGCCTCTGCCTTCAGCTCAGGACATGATCTCAGGGTTCTGGGATCAAGCCCCGCATCGGGCTCTCTGCTCACCAGGGATCCTGCTTTCCCCTCTCTCTCTGCCTGCCTCTCTGTCTCCTTGTGACCTCTCTCTCTCTGTCAAATAAAAAGACCAGATTTGTCCCTCTCTGTCCCTTACTAGCTGTGTGAATTTGGGTAAATTACATAAATTTCCCAAGGTTTATTTTTCTCATTTTAAAAGAATTATGATTAAATGAGATACTATATTTGAAAATAAATTGTAGTTATACCATACTTTAGAAATCGCTATACAATTTACACTTGAGATATGGAAATTAAAAAATCATCTCCAGAGGAAAAATACTTAACCTCATCTGATTTGACATTTCATATTGCTTCACAATTTTTTGTGTTGTTGCTTTTAACATACACAAAAAGTCTTCCTCTGTCTTAATATAAGTCCCACTTTTTGCCTGATCATCTCAGGAGAGAAAGTTTTATTATGTGTGTTTCACCAGACAAGTAAATAAACAAATATGTCTGAATTCTACTAATTCTAGGATAGAGATCCTTCCTAGTGGATTGCATCTGGTTCCACCAAACAAGTATATTTCCAAAGCCTTATTTTTATTTTTATTTTTATTTTTTGCATGAAAGCAGACCACCCTGTGGCTTTAGTTATGAAGAAATGCTGTTGGAAATCAATAAAACAGCAGGTTTTTCCTAATCCAACATCTTTTCTGTCAATAAAAGTATACAATTATGTGATGGAAAAATATAACATTTAGGGAGATTTCAGTAGACCTAAAGACTGTATTCTACCTGATATATTCAGAGACAGTTTGTAGGTGGCATGTTTGAACTTGCCCCTAAAGACTATTAATTTGTTATGATTGAAAGAGAACAGCTGGGGTCAAGGACTGAGTTGAGAGCACAGCTGGGTAAACAGCAGTCTTTCTCCCCAACCAAGGGTATGTCTGGTCAGAGCCACTATTTCCCGCCAGTGTGTTTAGCCACCCAGGAATATCCCCTAATTTATCTTCTTGAGTTATATTCCCGATTTCTCAGAGCATCTGAAATGTCATCCATTCTGAGAGGAAGGGATCTTTAGAGTACTAATATTCTGGGAATATTTTTACTTCCTTCTGTGTTGAGCAGTATTTGCTTCTGTATTGGAGAAACCCCAGGAAATTCCTTATAAATTCCAAATTTTATTTCTGGGATGGTAGGAAGAGGCATACTAGTCATCTGGGTGGTTACTAAGGAAGAATTGACAGTGGTTCTACTTCTCTGCACCTTAAAATATAACAGGCCTGAATAGATGCTCATTTTTGGGTGGGGGTGCTTCTGTGATTTTTTTTTTGGCTACTGTTTTGAGCGAAATGTATTTTTCCTATTCATTTTTATTTATTTTTTACTTTTTTATTTTTTTTAAGATTTTATTTACTTATTTGACAGACAGAGATCACAAGTAGGCAGAGAGGCAGGTGGAGAGAGAGGGGAGGAAGCAGGCTCCCCGCTGAGCAGAGAGCCCTATGCCTATTTTGCTTTTGCTGAAATAAGAATTTTAGGTCTGTTAGGTCTAGGTGACATAGTGTTGTTCACGTTTTGTATTACTCTGCTGATCTTCAACTAGCTGTTCTGTTCATTCTTGAAAGTGGGTTATTGGCATCTCTGTAATCAATGATCTGGCTATATCTCCCTTCAGTTCTGTAAGTTTTGCTTCATTTATATTGTGACCCTGTTGTTATTTTCATTTGTGTTTTCAGGCTTTATATCTTCTTGGTGGATTGCCCCTTTTATGTAATAATATTTGTTGTCTTTCAGGTAAATGTTTGTGTTAAATTTTATTATTTCTGGTATTAGTATAGCCATATCAACTGTCTTTTTGTTACTATTTGTATGGGGGTTCTTTTTTAACCCTTTTTCTTTCAAGTCATTTGTCTCTTTGGGTTAAAGAAGAGTCTCTTAAGGACAGGTTATTTGATCATGTGCTTTATTACGTTCATTTTGGCACTCTACCTATTAATTGGAGATCTTAATTCATTTATTTTTAATGTGATTACTGATAAGGAAGAACTTCTGCCATTTTATTATTTGTTTTCTCTGTATTATATAGATTTTTTGTTTCTCAGTACTTCCGTTAATTCTTTCTTTTTTAGTTAGTTATTGTCTTAGGTATCATTTTAATTCACTTTAGTTTATTTTATTATACATTTTTAAGTTGTTTTTTGGGTTGCCCTGGGGATTACAATTAACATGTTAATTTATAACTATCTAATTCAGCTTAATAACAATTATATTATAATATTATACATAAACTTTGCTCCAGTTTAGCCCTTGCCTTCTCTTATGTTGTTATTGTCACAAATTACATTAATGTACTCATTAATATAGATTTAATATTGTTCTATGTTATTGCTTTTTTAAAAAATCACACTTTAAAACAGAGTTACAAAGGAAAATACATATTAACTTTTATAATTACCTATGTAGTTACCTTTACTGGTATTCTTTATTTCTTTTTGAAGATTTGATTAATGTCTATTGTCCTTTTATTTTGGCCTGAAGGATTTCCTTTAGTGTTTCTTGTCGGGAATGTCTACTAGTAACAAATTCTCAATTTTTGCTTATATGAAAATGTATTAATTTATTTTTAATTTTAAAGACACTTTCACTGGATATAAAATTTTTAGTTGACAGGTTTTTTTCTTTTAACACTTTGAACATGCCATCCAACTGGCTTTTGTCCTTAATGGTTTTTGATGAAAAATCAGCTGTCAGTCTAATTGATGATTGCTTGTGTATAACAAGGTGCTTTGCTCTTGCTGCCTTCAGCTTCTCTCTTTATGTTTAATTTTTGACAGTTTAATAATGATGTGTCTTGGTGTGAATCTCATTAAGTTTATCCTACTTGGGGTCTGTAGAGTTTCTTGGATGTGTATATTAGAGTTTTTCATCAAATTTGAGAGGCTTTGGCCATTATGACTTCAAGTAGATTCTTTCTTTTTCTTTTCCCACCTTCCTCCCACTCTCCCTCCATTCCTCTCTCTCCATTTTTCTTCATTTTTGGTCTTTTTTTTCCTCTGACTAGATAGTCTCAGTAGATCTATGTTCAAGTTCACTGATTCTTTCTTCTGTCTTCTCAGATCTATCACTGAACAGCTTTAGTGAATTTTCCACTTCAGCTATTTTAGATATCAACTACAATATTTGTTTTTGGCTTCTTTTTACATTTCTATTCTTTTTATTGATATTCTCTACTTGGCGAGACATATTTTCTTGGTTTTTCTTTTGTTCTCTTCATCATACTTGTTACAGTATCTCTAGAGTATTTTTCTAATAGCCAGTACCTCTGCTTTCTCAGACACAGTTTCTGTTAATTACTGTTGTTCCTATGTATGGGGCATAGTTTCTAGTTTTGTTTGGGGCACGTCTTCTTTTTAGTATTGTCTTAAACAATGGTATCTATGTAGAGCTTGCATCCGAGTTGTCAGTGTCTGGTAGATATTCACCTTGTTCAGTACCACTGGGATGAGGGAAGATTTTTCTCTTCTCCCTGTATCTGGCTCTGTAAACCTCCAAACTGGTAAAATTCAAAGAAATGTACATATTCCTGCATTTGCAATACCCAACACTTGAAGACAAAATAGCTGCTAATGTAATTTCTTAGCTCACAGTATTCCTCCAAACATTCACTCATACTCTGTATTATTTTGTATAATTTCAGTCCAGGAATGTATGTTGAAAGATTAATTGGGGGGGAGGCAAAATCCTCTCTCTGCTTCTAAAAGTAAAGGAATATCTACCTGGTTTTGTTTTTTTGGCACCCAGCAGACATAGAGGAGAGGTGAAATAACTTCCTACCCTATTTATTTCTGTTTCATAAAACACTGCATGCAAAGTTACAATCTTAATCCAGCACCCAGTGCTGAGTAGCAATTGGAAATTCTAGACTTAAGTAATAGGTTTTCTATCAGTCTTTATTTTTGGAAGGTGTGAATTTTCATCTTGTTCTGTTACTTCATAGGTATTTTAGTGATAAATTGGAAAGGCTGCAGCAGAAGTTCCCAGCCAGATGCACTTTAAGCTGGAAGAAAAGAGTGTGTTCTTTGTGTTCACACGTGTCCTGCAGCCAAAGTGTGCTATCATATTCCTTTAGAGTTTTTAATTTTTTCCCCCCAGCAGGACCAGCCCCGACTAGAAATATTTAAAGTTGGTGGACTGTAAAGTGATCAGATTCACTTGACACTGTGTAAAACACACAAAGCCTTTGGGTTTCATTATTTGTCCTGAATTTAATGAGCCATATGAGAAAAAGAAAATTAACACCTCATCATTGTGGGATGTTTAACCCAAAGACAATTAGCAGCACAGGGAGATGTCCAACCTAATCTGAGGTCCTCGCAACCCTTAAGGCATTCAATGTGCTTCCCAGGAATTGTGGACTGAAATTTCTGCATGGTTAGGTTAGAGCATGAACAATTAGAGGGATAAATGCTTTGGATATGTTCTGTCATGTTGACTACCTCAAAGGCACTTACCTCTTAGGTTCCAATTCCCTTTATAAGCTTGAAAAATAATGGGAGTTGTAATTAATGTGTCACCAAGTGAAAAATCCTTCATCAGCACAGCACATCTGTGGGACAAATGTGGGAAGCAAGTAAGGAAAGTCACAAGGATTGATGACAGGGACCATTCATTTTACTTCCCTCAGAAAGGACATTTAGTTTTCCTAAAACTGAGTTCAGAAGAGGAAACCATCACTCTTTAAAAACACACAGACATGCATGCACATACACAGACAGGTCACTGTTGGTTTCACCTGTCTCTGCTCTGAATCCATGTTACCTTGAACAGAAGTTGGCCATCTAGTGGTTTAGTTTGATTAAACCTCCATCTGGCAGGCCCTGAGAGTACATGTATGGGCAACCTAATTCTAAGATTCAGTATTTATTAGCAGTAACTACAAACATATCTGTGACAGTATTTCAGACAGAAGTAGAGAAACAGATTGAACTGAGATAATGCCGTTCTGTTTAAGCCTGTGATGTTGCTTTACTTCAAGAAAACACATACCTATACCTAGCTTGATAACCTTCAATCATGTGGCTCATCCTACATGGCCTCTACATCCATGTCTGTACCAAAATTCTATTTTCTTTTCACCTTTTTCCTCTAGATCAGTTTTGTCCAGTACCACTTGCTGTAATTACAGAAATGTACTATATGTGCACTGTATGATAAGGAAGTCAGTAGCCACACATGCCTATTGGGCACTTGAAATACGGTTAGTGCAACTGAAGAATTGAATTTTCAACTTTATTTTAGCTAATTGAAACTAAAACGTAAATAGCCCCATGTAGCTAGTGGCTAGTATATTGGACAACAGAACTCTAGATTCTTACTATTGAAAGCTTGATCCCTATAGCAGTAGAATTACCTGGGAACTTCAAGGTATTCAGAATCTGGACTCCACCCTAGATAAACTGAATCTGAATTTGACATTTAACAAGACTCTAGATGGTGTTCATGTTCTGTAAAGTTTGAGAAGCACCACTCCAGATAATTTTGTCCTTCAAAATTCAGGTCCAGAGTCATTCCTTTAGGTAGTAAGGACCAACTTATCAGCAGTAGACACAGTATTATAGGAACCACAGTACTTTTAGCGACTTATGAAAATATTTTAATTTCTTTTAAAATCATAAGAAAACTGTGAACTTCTAGGTCAAAGAAAACGTCTTAATATACTCTCATTTATACACATATAGTCATACATTATGATTTTGTGTATACATGGAGGAAGGGACCAGTGAATGCAAAAGTGCCTAGCATGCACGGAAATCATAATACAGCCCTGTTGGTAGCATCTTTGCCCCCAAGTCTGACTCAGCATCATCTCTTCCTCCTCCTTGTGGCTTGCTGCCCATTCTCATCACACAGTACTATGATTATGTACTCACATGCCAACTTCCTCATTATCCTCTAAGCCCCTGAAAGGCAAGGAGAGTGTCTTACCTCGATCTATAGCACCAAGCCTGTGTCATGTCACACATTTAGTACTTGATAAATGTACAAAAGTAGGAAGAAAGAAGGCGGAGTAGATGCTGATAGATTTTGTAGTTTACTTGAGGGAGTAAAGACTAACAGTCATATCCCTTAAGCTGATTTCGATCAGATGAAAAACAAAATGTAACCCTCAAAGTCATTATAAATCAGCCTCTTATTAGGAGGTGTGCAGAAGTAAATCTGTGTTTCTTGGCAGAAAGCTATTACTAATGTGCTGTGGTGAAGAGAAAGAGTAGTTCCCTTAGGGTTAGGACACCCGAATTTTCTTTTTTGTTTTGCTAATTGCTTTTATGTCTGGGCAGATCATTTTACTTTTGATTTCTCAATTTTCCATTGGTAAAATAAAATAATGAAAAGCTAACTTGTATTGGATTCTTACTGTGTCAATGACTTTTCTGACAACTTTTAGTGACTAATTTCATTTACTTTTCATAAAACCTTCTTGTTATCCAATTTACAGATGAGGAAATTGAGGCACAAAGAGCTTAACTGTCCTGCCTAGGATTAAACAGTCAAGAATTAGTGTAGTCAGTCCTGAAATGGGCTATCCGACCCCAGAGTCCAAGTTGAACCATTACTCTCTGAGTAAGAGGTAAATGACTGCATTTTATATGGTGTTATGGGAAGAGTTGTGCCCCCCACAAATTCATGTATTGAACTCCTAACTGATGAATTATTATCTCAGAAGCTGAGACTATTGAAGAGAGGATCTTTAAAGAGACAATTAATTTACGAACCAAGAAACAGACTGTTAACTACAGAGAACAAACTGATGGTTACCAGAGGAGAGGTGGGTGGGAGGATGGGTGGAATCGGTGATGGCACTTGTCGTGATGAGCCCTGGGGGATATGTGGAAGTGTTGAATCACTATTATACATCTGACACTAATATAGCACTATATATCAACTATACTAGAATTTTTAAAAAGATAATTAATTTAAAATCAGATCATTAGGGCCTAATCGAATATACCTGATACCCTTGTAACAAGAGGAAGTTAGATGCATACAGAAGGAAGGCCGTAAGAAGATACCAGATGAAGATGGCCATCTATAAGCCAGGAAAAAAAATTCTTCCAACACCTTGATCTCAGACTTCGAGCCTCCAGAACTATGAAAATAAATTTCTGTTGATTAAGTTACCCAGTTTGTGGTACTTTGTTATGGCAACTTTAGCAAGCTAATAGATAGATCATGAGACTCCTTATATAACAATAAATAAAGGGTACTATTAAAACAAATATAGAAAATGTAGGTACTTATTTATTTATCCAATGAACATTATCTTTTATTATGTAAAAGCAGTGTGTTGGTTGGAGCAAAGGATAAAAAAGAATTAATTAGATGTGGCTGTATGACTGTATCATTAATATTTCATTGATTTGTCTCAGTCTCCTCCACCAGAATGTCACCTCCATGAAGGCAGAGAACATTGAATAAATATCTGTGGATTGGATGAATGACTGAGAAAAGCTATTGAACAAGGTCCATTGTTGAGTTGTAGGATGACAGTCTAAATAGGCCATTGTCATTATTGTTGCTATTTTATTATATTCTCTTTGTTCTTTTTAAACATGGTTTCCTTGCCAATTACCACTAAAGCTGTTCCTTTCTGTTCCCAGCTCATGGGCTTCCATTCTCATATTGCTCCTCTTCCTCCCAATCCTGTAACATTTTCTAAGTCTTTCCCTTCTTCTCCAGCCTCACAGGTCTCTCCCTCTGGGTCCTCCCTTGGTGTAGCATTACAAAATCTTGGACTGTTGCTGGTAGAGTGGTGGAGGTGGAAAAATGGTGGTTGGAGGAGGAAATGAGAAAGGATAAAATTGTGCTGGCAACATCAAAGTTTATTTTGTTGGTCTGGGTGAAGGAAAGCATTTTGTGAGCATTGTGAACTCTCTTGCATTTCCTTTTTAGTCCATCAAAAAAGAATCCTGTTTTCCAGATGTAATAATCCAGTAGCAAGCAAAAGACACGTGCATAAAAAATGACAATATTAAAAAAGATGTGATAACTTCATATTAGTGTGCTTAGCTCTATGCTTTACTTCCCTATTGCTGCATAACAAATTATTCCAAAATCTAATAGCTTGAAAGGACAAATATTTATTATCTCACAATTTTTGTGAGTCAGGGATCTAATGCAGCTTACATTTTTATTGGCAGGATTCAGTTCCTCACAGGTTATTGGGCTGAGTTCCTTGGCTCGTGGGTGTCTCCATGAGCAGCTGACAACATGGCAGCTGGCTCCCCTCAGAAGCCAAAGCCAAGGGAAGTGAGCAAGATGAAAGCCAGATTCTTTTTTAAATCTAGTCTCAGAAGTGACACCCTCACTTTTGCCTTATTTTATTTGTTGGAAGCAAGCCACAAGGTACAGCCCTCAATCATGAGTTCTAGGAAGTAGGTAGGGATCATGGGAGTCATCTTAGAGACTACCTACCACGTTCTCTTGCCACTTAAGAAATGCATTATGGATGAATATAATGTGAGAGGCACAGATAAGGGACTAGACAAACTTGGAGAAGGAAAGATTCTTTGTGGGAGAAGACTCTTCAGTTGGACTTCAATGGTGAGTAGGATTAGGTAATGTGGAAGCGAATGAAACATGTTTATAGGTAAAGAAGTATCACCAGTGACAACCTGGCAGAAAGAAAATCAGAGACAGGAAAAATATGAGATCTGATATTATTAAAGGTGTCACTATATATACAGCATTAAGACTTTTATTATGTATTAACATAATGAGATTTTGTTTTTGGTGAGTGATGGCCTGGCCTAGGCTGCTATAACAAAATACCATAGACTGAGTGGTTTAAAATAACAGACATTTATTTCTCACAATTCTGGAAGTAGACCTACTTACCTCCCAGTAACCCTCTTCTTAGGGTTAAGACTTCATCATATGACTTTCTGGGCGGCACTAACATTCAGTCCATAACATGGCCTTGTTCAGAATTTCTGCCAAAAAAACAAAAAACAAAAACAAAGACCACTTCAAATTCATGAAGAGTAAGACTATAGTTCTTTTATTAAACATTTTAAAAAATATTTTATGTATTTATTTGACATAGAGAGAGAGCAAGGTAGGCAAAGTGGTAGAAAGAGGGAGAGGGAGAACAGAGAGTCCAATGCAGGGCTCCATCCCAGGATCCTGGTATCGTGACCTGCGCCGAAGGCAGACATTTAACTGACTGAGCCCCCAGGTGCCTCAAAACTATAGCTCTTAAGATGTTTCTCCTCATCTAAGGATTCAAAAATGCAGATGGTCATTATGCTCATTTAATTGGCTTCCCCTGATTTTGGAAACTGTCCCTGCTCATTCTCCCTCTATGTCCATGCTGCTACAGTTAATGTACCTGGCATGTAGTGGTTCTGTAGAATCACCATCAAACTTTTCAAACCTGTACCAAAGCATTCATAACATGAATTACTGTAGAAGTTAAAAATTAAAATGATTCATAGCGGTGCATGATTTTGAGCTATACATTAAATAATAGGGTTAAGTAGCAAGAGCAAATTTCATTTTTGTTTTCAGCCAGAAGAAAGTTCCTCCCAAGAGATTGCTTGAGTCTGAAAATACCAGGCATTAGGCTTATACTAAAAAGACCAATACTACCTTCCAAGTCGAAAAGCAACAGAATCCCTCAAGAGTGGTTTTCATATTTCTTTGCCTGTTTTCTGCTGTCAGTGACAGTATGAGCAGGTAAGAGAACAGGCAGATTTATCTATGTGGGAACAAATGTCTGTCATAAGGAAATCTGAAGTATATGCTCTTGGTTAAAAATAAAATAACCAACATTGATTTCTTGAAAAAAAGTATTCAACATTATATATATTAGGTAAGTTTCTGAATTAAATATCAGTGTTTTAAAGTCCGCAGTTATATGTTAAGTAGCTTATCTTTGGGTGGGAGAAAGAAAGAGTAATTGTGAATAACAATTAAGAATTATTTTATCTTTTCCATTTGTCACATTTTTTTGAAAAGAACCATTGTTATTTAAAATTCTGGGAGATTTCAAAGTGATACTTCAAGTCATCTATTAATACAATATGGAAAGGTCTGAAATTTTAACTTTAAAAAATGTTTTGACATCTTTATTCATTTTACTGTTCAATCTATTACTTTAATACCTTCAGAAAAATGGGGGAAAATCTAAGGATTTTAAATGACTGAAAAGGGAAGGCGTATAAATGATCTGTTGCCAGGAGTTGTAAAAATACATCTCCTTAAAGGTATGATGTTAAGACTGTGGTGTTGGTGGCTGCAGGGGCAGGTGTGGGGAGATGAGGGGCGGCGATGGGGGGAGTGTACAGAAATGGACAGGAGGGAGGGACGTGTTAATGCTAATCTGCAATTTTCTGTTATCCTGTCTATGCCTTGTCTTCCTTCCTTTCTTCCCTCCTTGTTCTTCCCTCTTTAAGTGGAGAATGAAACAATTTCTTACAATTTTGAGAATGGGTTAGATGTGAGTCAGTGGGGAATTGGAAAGACCTGATAAACTACAGGTACATATAGGATTTAGGAGATTCCTGAAATGCATCTAGAGTCTGCTTTTAGTCCTTTTCTGGAAAGGCATCGTTTATCATCGTTTATCACATCGGGAGGCCCTATGCACATAACTTGTTGGTTATATTTATATGGACAAAATAATGGACTTGAGCGCTGTTGGCCCATGCATT